>NW_027136301.1:4281432-4549505 GCF_039906515.1 Pseudorca crassidens
AATATACCTGACTAGTAAGAATCTTAAAACCTATGGATTTATATGTCTCCGAAAGAGAATCCAGCGTGTGTACAGCGGCATAAACGCAGCAGTGATAGGATTGGTGAGGTTCGGTGAGCAAATGCAGACCCTTTGAAGTCATATTGCCTGGTACCCATTCCATGGTTCTCAACTCTCCAGGTTTAAGGGATTCTTCCTTCAGCTAAAACATGCATGTGGAACCCAGAGGATGATCCACCGTGTGATCGGGAAACGTGTTCAAATGTGTCTCAGTTTTCGTCCCCTGGTACTCGGGTGCAACATTCCAGACGCTTTACTAACACTCTCCCCACTTGGAGAGTCAGTGCCTTTAACCTCCTGTTTGGCCCAGTTTGCAATTTCTGCGGAAAATGAACAGGAATAGGGAGAACCAATGAGAGACTAGCTGGAGGTGTCTGGACGGGTAAATTTAACTCTCATTTCCCACCAAGAAGAGGAATTAACCAAAGGCTCAGCGAGCCATGCCGGAACCACACTAGGGCCTGAAGCAATCCTGCGGTGTTGCGGCCAGCTCACAAGAAAGCGAGTTGAAGAAAGGAGCTCAGGGGCCCTGTAATTCACACACCTGCAGAGTTATAAATGACAGCTATCGTCCAAAAATATATTGAAGTAAGGCTGCCAAGAGGACTTGAAAGCGGGGCAGAATTGCAGGAAACCGATTTCAGGAGGTAGACTGGAATTGCATGTAAAGCATAGGAAAAGAGGCAGAACGTCCACAATGATGCACTTGGCCAAAAAGGGCGTATGCGTTTATTCCTGAATATATTCAGGAAAAAACGCATACGCCCTTTTTGGCCAACCAAGCAAGCTTGCAAAGGAAATCTGCACTACAATGAAGTCTCACTGCCCCCCGGTCAAAAGGGCCATCTGAAAAAAGTGTAAAATCCAGAAAGGCAGGACAGGCCATGGAGAACTGGGAGCCTTGTTATGCTGATGGGCGGGATGTAAATTGCCAACAGCCACTCTGGAGAAGTGTATGGTGTTTCCTGAAACATCTAAAAAACAAAGCAACAGAGCCTAGGGCACTTCCACTTATGGTCCTATAGATTAGGGAAATTAAAATCAAAAAGACACAGCCACCCCAAAGTTTGGGACGGCTCTGTTTACAAGAACCTCATTTACGGTACAAGTTCAATATCGCAGAAAGCGAAAAATGGATAAAGAAGTTGTGGTACTTACGTACAATGCAATATCACTCAGCAATGAAATCTATGTCATCAGGCCAGTAGCAGCATAATGAGTGGATTCAGGTACGATGATTCTAAGTGAAATAAGTCACACAGAAAAAGAAACATCATAAGGTATCACTAATACACGGAATGTAAACATGGCTACACAGGAACTGAATTACAAAACAGAATAGGGTCTCAAATGAAGAAAACCAACTTACGCTTGCTTAAGAGGAAAGGTTAGTTGGGGTGCTGCATAAAACCAGAGATTGAAATTAACACAGATACCTTTCCATAAGCCAAATATGTAATAGACAAGAGCTACTGCTTGCTCAACGAAGTGGACTCAACACCCCATATTAAACGCCTAAGAATATACCTGACTAGTAAGAATCTTAAAACCTATGGATTGATATGTCTACGAAAGAGAATCAAGCGTGTGTACAGCGGCATAAACGCAGCAGTGATAGGATTGGTGAGGTTCGGTGAGCAAATGCAGACCCTTTGAAGTCATATTGCATGGTACCCATTCCATGGTTCTCAACTCTCCAGGTTTAAGGGATTCTTCCTTCAGCTAAAACATGCATGTGGAACCCAGAGTATGATCCACCGTGTGATCGGGAAACGTGTTCAAATGTGTCTCAGTTTTCGTCCCCTGGTACTCGGGTGCAACATTCCAGATGCTTTACTAACACTCTCCCCACTTGGAGAGTCAGTGCCTTTAACCTCCTGTTTGGCCCAGTTTGCAATTTCTGTGGAAAATTAACAGGAATAGGGAGAACCAATGACAGACTAGCTGGAGGTGTCTGGACGGGCAAATTTAACTCTCATTTCCCACCAGGAAGAGGAATTAACCAAAGGCTCAGCGAGCCATGCCGGAACCACACTAGGGCCTGAAGCAATCCTGCGGTGTTGCGGCCAGCTCACAAGAAAGCCAGTTGAAAAAAGGAGCTCAGGGGCACTGTAATTCACAAAACTTCAGAGTTATAAATGACAGCTATCGTCAAAAAATATATTGAAGGAAGGCTACCAAGAGGACTTGAAAGCGGGGCAGAATTGCAGGAAACCGATTTCAGGAGGTAGACTGGAATTACATGTAAAGCATAGGAAAAGAGGCAGAATGTCCACAATGATGCACTTGGCCAAAAAGGGCGTATGCGTTTTTTCCTGAATATATTCCTGAATATATTCAGGAAAAAACGCATACGCCCTTTTTGGCCAACCAAGCAAGCTTGCAAAGGAAATCTGCACTACAATGAAGTCTCACTGCCCCCCGGTCAAAAGGGCCATCTGAAAAAATTGTAAAATCCAGAAAGGCAGGACAGGCCATGGAGAACTGGGAGCCTTCTTATGCTGATGGGCGGGATGTAAATTGCCAACAGCCACTCTGGAGAAGTGTGTGGTGTTTCCTGAAACATCTAAAAAACAAAGCAACAGAGCCTAGGGCACTTCCACTTATGGTCCTATAGATTAGGGAAATTAAAATCAAAAAGACACAGTCACCCCAAAGTTTGGGATGGCTATGTTTACAAGAACCTCATTTACGGTACAAGTTCAATATCGCAGAAAGCAAAAAATGGATAAAGAAGTTGTGGTACTTACGTACAATGCAATATCACTCAGCAATGAAATCTATGTCATCAGGCCAGTAGCAGCATAATGAGTGAATTCAGGTACTATGATTCTAAGTAAAATAAGTCACACAGAAAAAGAAACATCATAAGGTATCACTAATACACGGAATGTAAACTTGGCTACACAGGAACTGAATTACAAAACAGAATAGGGTCTCAAATGTAGAAAACCAACTTATGCTTGCTTAAGGGGAAAGGTGAGTTGGGGTGCTGCATAAAACCAGAGATTGAAATTAGCACAGATACATTTCCATAAGTCAAATATGTAATAGACAAGAGCTACTGCTTGCTCAACGAAGTGGACTCAACACCCCATATTAAACGCCTAAGAATATACCTGACTAGTAAGAATCTTAAAGCCTATGGATTTATATGTCTCCGAAAGAGAATCAAGCGTGTGTACAGCGGCATAAATGCAGCAGTGATAGGATTGGTGAGGTTCGGTGAGCAAATGCAGACCCTTTGAAGTCATATTGCATGGTACACATTCCATGCGTCTCAACTCTCCAGGTAAGGGATTCTTCCTTCAGCTAAAACATGCATGTGGAACCCAGAGTATGATCCACCATGTGATCGGGAAACGTGTTCATATGTGTCTCAGTTTTCGTCCCCTGGTACTCGGGTGCAACATTCCAGACGCTTTACTAACACTCTCCCCACTTGGAGAGTCAGTGCCTTTAACCTCCTGTTTGGCCCAGTTTGCAATTTCTGTGGAAAATTAACAGGAATAGAGAGAACCAATGACAGACTAGCTGGAGGTGTCTGGACGGGCAAATTTAACTCTCATTTCCCACCAGGAAGAGGAATTAACCAAAGGCTCAGCGAGCCATGCCGAAACTACACTAGGGCCTGAAGCAATCCTGCGGTGTTGCGGCCAGCTCACAAGAAAGCGAGTTGAAGAAAGAAGCTCAGGGGCACTGTAATTCACAAACCTGCAGAGTTATAAATGACAGCTATCATCCAAAAATATATTGAAGTAAGGCTGCCAAGAGGACTTGAAAGCGGGGCAGAATTGCAGGAAACCGATTTCAGGAGGTAGACTGGAATTGCATGAAAAGCATAGGAAAAGAGGCAGAACGTCCAGAATGATGCACTTGGCCAAAAAGGGCGTATGCGTTTTTTCCTGAATATATTCAGGAAAAAACGCATACGCCCTTTTTGGCCAACCAAGCAAGCTTGCAAAGGAAATCTGCACTACAATGAAGTCTCAGTGCCCCGCAGTCAAAAGGGCCATCTGAAAAAAGTGTAAAATCCAGAAAGGCAGGACAGGCCATGGAGAACTGGGAGCCTTCTTATGCTGATGGGCGGGATGTAAATTGCAAACAGCCACTCTGGAGAAGTGTATGGTGTTTCCTGAAACATCTAAAAAACAAAGCAACAGAGCCTAGGGCACTTCCACTTATGGTCCTATAGCTTAGGGAAATTAAAATCAAAAAGACACAGCCACCCCAAAGTTCGGGATGGCTCTGTTTACAAGAACCTCGTTTACGGTACAAGTTCAATATCGCAGAAAGCGAAAAATGGATAAAGAAGTTGTGATACTTACGTACAATGCAATATCACTCAGCAATGAAATCTATGTCATCAGGCCAGTAGCAGCATAATGAGTGGATTCAGGTACGATGATTCTAAGTGAAATAAATCACACAGAAAAAGAAACATCATAAGGTATCACTAATACACGGAATGTAAACATGGCTACACAGGAACTGAATTACAAAACAGAATAGGGTCTCAAATGAAGAAAACCAACTTTCGCTGGCTTAAGAGGAAAGGTTAGTTGGGGTGCTGCATAAAACCAGAGATTGAAATTAACACAGATACCTTTCCATAAGCCAAATATGTAATAGACAAGAGCTACTGCTTGCTCAACGAAGTGGACTCAACACCCCATATTAAACGCCTAAGAATATACCTGACTAGTAAGAATCTTAAAACCTATGGATTGATATGTCTACAAAAGAGAATCAAGCGTGTGTACAGCGGCATAAACGCAGCAGTGATAGGATTGGTGAGGTTCGGTGAGCAAATGCAGACCCTTTGAAGTCATATTGCATGGTACCCATTCCATGGTTCTCAACTCTCCAGGTTTAAGGGATTCTTCCTTCAGCTAAAACATGCATGTGGAACCCAGAGTATGATCCACCGTGTGATCGGGAAACGTGTTCAAATGTGTCTCAGTTTTCGTCCCCTGGTACTCGGGTGCAACATTCCAGACGCTTTACTAACACTCTCCCCACTTGGAGAGTCAGGGCCTTTAACCTCCTGTTTGGCCCAGTTTGCAATTTCTGCGGAAAATGAACAGGAATAGGGAGAACCAATGAGAGACTAGCTGGAGGTGTCTGGACGGGCAAATTTAACTCTCATTTCCCACCAGGAAGAGGAATTAACCAAAGGCTCAGCGAGCCATGCCGGAACAACACTAGGGCCTGAAGCAATCCTGCGGTGTTGCGGCCAGCTCACAAAAAAGCCAGTTGAAAAAAGGAGCTCAGGGGCACTGTAATTCACAAAGCTTCAGAGTTATAAATGACAGCTATCGTCCAAAAATATATTGAAGTAAGGCTGCCAAGAGGACTTGAAAGCGGGGAAGAATTGCAGGAAACCGATTTCAGGAGGTAGACTGGAATTGCATGTAAAGCATAGGAAAAGAGGCAGAACGTCCACAATGATGCACTTGGCCAAAAAGGGCGTATGCGTTTATTCCTGAATATATTCAGGAAAAAACGCATACGCCCTTTTTGGCCAACCAAGCAAGCTTGCAAAGGAAATCTGCACTACAATGAAGTCTCACTGCCCCCCGGTCAAAAGGGCCATCTGAAAAAACTGTAAAATCCAGAAAAGCAGGACAGGCCATGGAGAACTGGGAGCCTTGTTATGCTGATGGGCGGGATGTAAATTGCCAACAGCCACTCTGGAGAAGTGTATGGTGTTTCCTGAAACATCTAAAAAACAAAGCAACAGAGCCTAGGGCACTTCCAATTATGGTCCTATAGATTAGGGAAATTAAAATCAAAAAGACACAGCCACCCCAAAGTTTGGGACGGCTCTGTTTACAAGAACCTCGTTTCCGGTACAAGTTCAATATCGCAGAAAGCGAAAAATGGATAAAGAAGTTGTGGTACTTACGTACAATGCAATATCACTCAGCAATGAAATCTATGTCATCAGGCCAGTAGAAGCATAATGAGTGGATTCAGGTACGATGATTCTAAGTGAAATAAGTCACACAGAAAAAGAAACATCATAAGGTATCACTAATACACGGAATGTAAACTTGGCTACACAGGAACTGAATTACAAAACAGAATAGGGTCTCAAATGTAGAAAACCAACTTATGCTTGCTTAAGGGGAAAGGTGAGTTGGGGTGCTGCATAAAACCAGAGATTGAAATTAGCATAGATACCTTTCCATAAGTCAAATATGTAATAGACAAGAGCTACTGCTTGCTCAACGAAGTGGACTCAACACCCCATATTAAACGCCTAAGAATATACCTGACTAGTAAGAATCTTAAAACCTATGGATTTATATGTCTCCGAAAGAGAATCCAGCGTGTGTACAGCGGCATAAACGCAGCAGTGATAGGATTGGTGAGGTTCGGTGAGCAAATGCAGACCCTTTGAAGTCATATTGCCTGGTACCCATTCCATGGTTCTCAACTCTCCAGGTTTAAGGGATTCTTCCTTCAGCTAAAACATGCATGTGGAACCCAGAGGATGATCCACCGTGTGATCGGGAAACGTGTTCAAATGTGTCTCAGTTTTCGTCCCCTGGTACTCGGGTGCAACATTCCAGACGCTTTACTAACACTCTCCCCACTTGGAGAGTCAGTGCCTTTAACCTCCTGTTTGGCCCAGTTTGCAATTTCTGTGGAAAATTAACAGGAATAGGGAGAACCAATGACAGACTAGCTGGAGGTGTCTGGACGGGCAAATTTAACTCTCATTTCCCACCAGGAAGAGGAATTAACCAAAGGCTCAGCGAGCCATGCCGAAACTACACTAGGGCTTGAAGCAATCCTGCGGTGTTGCGGCCAGCTCACAAGAAAGCGAGTTGAAGAAAGAAGCTCAGGGGCACTGTAATTCACAAACCTGCAGAGTTATAAATGACAGCTATCATCCAAAAATATATTGAAGTAAGGCTGCCAAGAGGACTTGAAAGCGGGGCAGAATTGCAGGAAACCGATTTCAGGAGGTAGACTGGAATTGCATGTAAAGCATAGGAAAAGGGGCAGAACGTCCACAATGATGCACTTGGCCAAAACGGGCGTATGCGTTTTTTCCTGAATATATTCCTGAATATATTCAGGAAAAAACGCATACGCCCTTTTTGGCCAACCAAGCAAGCTTGCAAAGGAAATCTGCACTACAATGAAGTCTCACTGCCCCCCGGTCAAAAGGGCCATCTGAAAAAAGTGTAAAATCCAGAAAGGCAGGACAGGCCATGGAGAACTGGGAGCCTTGTTATGCTGATGGGCGGGATGTAAATTGCCAACAGCCACTCTGGAGAAGTGTATGGTGTTTCCTGAAACATCTAAAAAACAAAGCAACAGAGCCTAGGGCACTTCCACTTATGGTCCTATAGATTAGGGAAATTAAAATCAAAAAGACACAGCCACCCCAAAGTTTGGGACGGCTCTGTTTACAAGAACCTCATTTACGGTACAAGTTCAATATCGCAGAAAGCGAAAAATGGATAAAGAAGTTGTGGTACTTACGTACAATGCAATATCACTCAGCAATGAAATCTATGTCATCAGGCCAGTAGCAGCATAATGAGTGGATTCAGGTACGATGATTTTAAGTGAAATAAGTCACACAGAAAAAGAAACATCATAAGGTATCACTAATACACGGAATGTAAACATGGCTACACAGGAACAGAATTACAAAACAGAATAGGGTCTCAAATGAAGAAAACCAACTTACGCTTGCTTAAGAGGAAAGGTTAGTTGGGGTGCTGCATAAAACCAGAGATTGAAATTAACACAGATACCTTTCCATAAGCCAAATATGTAATAGACAAGAGCTACTGCTTGCTCAACGAAGTGGACTCAACACCCCATATTAAACGCCTAAGAATATACCTGACTAGTAAGAATCTTAAAACCTATGGATTGATATTTCTACGAAAGAGAATCAAGCGTGTGTACAGCGGCATAAACGCAGCAGTGATAGGATTGGTGAGGTTCGGTGAGCAAATGCAGACCCTTTGAAGTCATATTGCATGGTACCCATTCCATGGTTCTCAACTCTCCAGGTTTAAGGGATTCTTCCTTCAGCTAAAACATGCATGTGGAACCCAGAGTATGATCCACCGTGTGATCGGGAAACGTGTTCAAATGTGTCTCAGTTTTCGTCCCCTGGTACTCGGGTGCAACATTCCAGACGCTTTACTAACACTCTCCCCACTTGGAGAGTCAGTGCCTTTAACCTCCTGTTTGGCCCAGTTTGCAATTTCTGTGGAAAATTAACAGGAATAGGGAGAACCAATGACAGACTAGCTGGAGGTGTCTGGACGGGCAAATTTAACTCTCATTTCCCACCAGGAAGAGGAATTAACCAAAGGCTCAGCGAGCCATGCCGGAACCACACTAGGGCCTGAAGCAATCCTGCGGTGTTGCAGCCAGCTCACAAGAAAGCCAGTTGAAAAAAGGAGCTCAGGGGCACTGTAAAATCACAAAACTTCAGAGTTATAAATGACAGCTATCGTCCAAAAATATATTGAAGTAAGGCTGCCAAGAGGACTTGAAAGCGGGGCAGAATTGCAGGAAACCAATTTCAGGAGGTAGACTGGAATTGCATGTAAAGCATAGGAAAAGAGGCAGAACGTCCACAATGATGCACTTGGCCAAAAAGGGCGTATGCGTTTTTTCCTGAATATATTCCTGAATATATTCAGGAAAAAACGCATACGCCCTTTTTGGCCAACCAAGCAAGCTTGCAAAGGAAATCTGCACTACAATGAAGTCTCACTGCCCCCCGGTCAAAAGGGCCATCTGAAAAAAGTGTAAAATCCAGAAAGGCAGGACAGGCCATGGAGAACTGGGAGCCTTGTTATGCTGATGGGCGGGATGTAAATTGCCAACAGCCACTCTGGAGAAGTATATGGTGTTTCCTGAAACATCTAAAAAACAAAGCAACAGAGCCTAGGGCACTTCCACTTATGGTCCTATAGATTAGGGAAATTAAAATCAAAAAGACACAGCCACCCCAAAGTTTGGGACGGCTCTGTTTACAAGAACCTCATTTACGGTACAAGTTCAATATCGCAGAAAGCGAAAAATGGATAAAGAAGTTGTGGTACTTACGTACAATGCAATATCACTCAGCAATGAAATCTATGTCATCAGGCCAGTAGCAGCATAATGAGTGGATTCAGGTACGATGATTCTAAGTAAAATAAGTCACACAGAAAAAGGAACATCATAAGGTATCACTAATACACGGAATGTAAACTTGGCTACACAGGAATTGAATTACAAAACAGAATAGGGTCTCAAATGTAGAAAACCAACTTATGCTTGCTTAAGGGGAAAGGTGAGTTGGGGTGCTGCATAAAACCAGAGATTGAAATTAGCACAGATACCTTTCCATAAGTCAAATATGTAATAGACAAGAGCTACTGCTTGCTCAATGAAGTGGACTCAACACCCCATATTAAACGCCTAAGAATATACCTGACTAGTAAGAATCTTAAAACCTATGGATTTATATGTCTCCGAAAGAGAATCAAGCGTGTGTACAGCAGCATAAACGCAGCAGTTATAGGATTGGTGAGGTTCGGTGAGCAAATGCAGACCCTTTGAAGTCATATTGCATGGTACCCATTCCATGCGTCTCAACTCTCCAGGTAAGGGATTCTTCCTTCAGCTAAAACATGCATGTGGAACCCAGAGTATGATCCACCGTGTGATCGGGAAACGTGTTCATATGTGTCTCAGTTTTCGTCCCCTGGTACTCGGGTGCAACATTCCAGACGCTTTACTAACACTCTCCCCACTTGGAGAGTCAGTGCCTTTAACCTCCTGTTTGGCCCAGTTTGCAATTTCTGTGGAAAATTAACAGGAATAGGGAGAAAAAATGACAGACTAGCTGGAGGTGTCTGGACGGGCAAATTTAACTCTCATTTCCCACCAGGAAGAGGAATTAACCAAAGGCTCATCGAGCCATGCCGAAACTACACTAGTGCTTGAAGCAATCCTGCGGTGTTGCGGCCAGCTCACAAGAAAGCGAGTTGAAGAAAGAAGCTCAGGGGCACTGTAATTCACAAACCTGCAGAGTTATAAATGACAGCTATCATCCAAAAATATATTGAAGTAAGGCTGCCAAGAGGACTTGAAAGCGGGGCAGAATTGCAGGAAACCGATTTCAGGAGGTAGACTGGAATTGC
This sequence comes from Pseudorca crassidens, assembly GCF_039906515.1. Classification (NCBI taxonomy): domain Eukaryota; kingdom Metazoa; phylum Chordata; class Mammalia; order Artiodactyla; family Delphinidae; genus Pseudorca; species Pseudorca crassidens. The sequence goes on from NW_027136301.1 coordinate 4,291,668, forward strand.
ATGTAAAGCATAGGAAAAGAGGCAGAACGTCCACAATGATGCACTTGGCCAAAAAGGGCGTATGCGTTTTTTCCTGAATATATTCCTGAATATATTCAGGAAAAAACGCATACGCCCTTTTTGGTCAACCAAGCAAGCTTGCAAAGGAAATCTGCACTACAATGAAGTCTCACTGCCCCCCGGTCAAAAGGGCCATCTGAAAAAAGTGTAAAATCCAGAAAGGCAGGACAGGCCATGGAGAACTGGGAGCCTTGTTATGCTGATGGGCGGGATGTAAATTGCCAACAGCCACTCTGGAGAAGTATATGGTGTTTCCTGAAACATCTAAAAAACAAAGCAACAGAGCCTAGGGCACTTCCACTTATGGTCCTATAGATTAGGGAAATTAAAATCAAAAAGACACAGCCACCCCAAACTTTGGGACGGCTCTGTTTACAAGAACCTCATTTACGGTACAAGTTCAATATCGCAGAAAGCGAAAAATGGATAAAGAAGTTGTGGTACTTACGTACAATGCAATATCACTCAGCAATGAAATCTATGTCATCAGGCCAGTAGCAGCATAATGAGTGGATTCAGGTACGATGATTCTAAGTAAAATAAGTCACACAGAAAAAGGAACATCATAAGGTATCACTAATACACGGAATGTAAACTTGGCTACACAGGAATTGAATTACAAAACAGAATAGGGTCTCAAATGTAGAAAACCAACTTATGCTTGCTTAAGGGGAAAGGTGAGTTGGGGTGCTGCATAAAACCAGAGATTGAAATTAGCACAGATACCTTTCCATAAGTCAAATATGTAATAGACAAGAGCTACTGCTTGCTCAATGAAGTGGACTCAACACCCCATATTAAACGCCTAAGAATATACCTGACTAGTAAGAATCTTAAAACCTATGGATTTATATGTCTCCGAAAGAGAATCAAGCGTGTGTACAGCAGCATAAACGCAGCAGTTATAGGATTGGTGAGGTTCGGTGAGCAAATGCAGACCCTTTGAAGTCATATTGCATGGTACCCATTCCATGCGTCTCAACTCTCCAGGTAAGGGATTCTTCCTTCAGCTAAAACATGCATGTGGAACCCAGAGTATGATCCACCGTGTGATCGGGAAACGTGTTCATATGTGTCTCAGTTTTCGTCCCCTGGTACTCGGGTGCAACATTCCAGACGCTTTACTAACACTCTCCCCACTTGGAGAGTCAGTGCCTTTAACCTCCTGTTTGGCCCAGTTTGCAATTTCTGTGGAAAATTAACAGGAATAGGGAGAAAAAATGACAGACTAGCTGGAGGTGTCTGGACGGGCAAATTTAACTCTCATTTCCCACCAGGAAGAGGAATTAACCAAAGGCTCATCGAGCCATGCCGAAACTACACTAGTGCTTGAAGCAATCCTGCGGTGTTGCGGCCAGCTCACAAGAAAGCGAGTTGAAGAAAGAAGCTCAGGGGCACTGTAATTCACAAACCTGCAGAGTTATAAATGACAGCTATCATCCAAAAATATATTGAAGTAAGGCTGCCAAGAGGACTTGAAAGCGGGGCAGAATTGCAGGAAACCGATTTCAGGAGGTAGACTGGAATTGCATGAAAAGCATAGGAAAAGAGGCAGAACGTCCACAATGATGCACTTGGCCAAAAAGGGCGTATGCATTTTTTCCTGAATATATTCAGGAAAAAACGCATACGCCCTTTTTGGCCAACCAAGCAAGCTTGCAAAGGAAATCTGCACTACAATGAAGTCTCACTGCCCCCTGGTCAAAAGGGACATCTGAAAAAAGTGTAAAATCCAGAAAGGCAGGACAGGCCATGGAGAACTGGGAGCCTTCTTATGCTGATGGGCGGGATGTAAATTGCCAACAGCCACTCTGGAGAAGTGTATGGTGTTTCCTGAAACATCTAAAAAACAAAGCAACAGAGCCTAGGGCACTTCCACTTATGGTCCTATAGATTAGGGAAATTAAAATCAAAAAGACACAGCCACCCCAAAGTTTGGGACGGCTCTGTTTACAAGAACCTCATTTACGGTACAAGTTCAATATCGCAGAAAGCGAAAAATGGATAAAGAAGTTGTGGTACTTACGTACAATGCAATATCACTCAGCAATGAAATCTATGTCATCAGGCCAGTAGCAGCATAATGAGTGGATTCAGGTACGATGATTCTAAGTGAAATAAGTCACACAGAAAAAGAAACATCATAAGGTATCACTAATACACGGAATGTAAACTTGCCTACACAGGAACTGAATTACAAAACAGAATTGGGTCTCAAATGTAGAAAACCAACTTATGCTTGCTTAAGGGGAAAGGTGAGTTGGGGTGCTGCATAAAACCAGAGATTGAAATTAACACAGATACCTTTCCATAAGCCAAATATGTAATAGACAAGAGCTACTGCTTGCTCAACGAAGTGGACTCAACACCCCATATTAAACGCCTAAGAATATACCTGACTAGTAAGAATCTTAAAACCTATGGATTTATATGTCTCCGAAAGAGAATCCAGCGTGTGTACAGCGGCATAAACGCAGCAGTGATAGGATTGGTGAGGTTCGGTGAGCAAATGCAGACCCTTTGAAGTCATATTGCATGGTACCCATTCCATGGGTCTCAACTCTCCAGGTTTAAGGGATTCTTCCTTCAGCTAAAACATGCATGTGGAACCCAGAGTATGATCCACCGTGTGATCGGGAAACGTGTTCAAATGTGTCTCAGTTTTCGTCCCCTGGTACTCGGGTGCAACATTCCAGACGCTTTACTAACACTCTCCCCACTTGGAGAGTCAGTGCCTTTAACCTCCTGTTTGGCCCAGTTTGCAATTTTTGTGGAAAATGAACAGGAATAGGGAGAACCAATGACAGACTAGCTGGAGGTGTCTGGACGGGCAAATTCAACTCTCATTTCCCACCAGGAAGAGGAATTAACCAAAGGCTCAGCGAGCCATGCCGGAACCACACTAGGGCCTGAAGCAATCCTGCGGTGTTGTGGCCAGCTCACAAGAAAGCGAGTTGAAGAAAGGAGCTCAGGGGCACTGTAATTCACAAACCTGCAGAGTTATAAATGACAGCTATCGTCCAAAAATATATTGAAGTAAGGCTGCCAAGAGGACTTGAAAGCGGGGCAGAATTGCAGGAAACCGATTTCAGGAGGTAGACTGGAATTGCATGTAAAGCATAGGAAAAGAGGCAGAACGTCCACAATGATGCACTTGGCCAAAAAGGGCGTATGCGTTTATTCCTGAATATATTCAGGAAAAAACGCATACGCCCTTTTTGGCCAACCAAGCAAGCTTGCAAAGGAAATCTGCACTACAATGAAGTCTCACTGCCCCCCGGTCAAAAGGGCCATCTGAAAAAAGTGTAAAATCCAGAAAGGCAGGACAGGCCATGGAGAACTGGGAGCCTTGTTATGCTGATGGGCGGGATGTAAATTGCCAACAGCCACTCTGGAGAAGTGTATGGTGTTTCCTGAAACATCTAAAAAACAAAGCAACAGAGCCTAGGGCACTTCCACTTATGGTCCTATAGATTAGGGAAATTAAAATCAAAAAGACACAGCCACCCCAAAGTTTGGGACGGCTCTGTTTACAAGAACCTCGTTTCCGGTACAAGTTCAATATCGCAGAAAGCGAAAAATGGATAAAGAAGTTGTGGTACTTACGAACAATGCAATATCACTCAGCAATGAAATCTATGTCATCAGGCCAGTAGAAGCATAATGAGTGGATTCAGGTACGATGATTCTAAGTGAAATAAGTCACACAGAAAAAGAAACATCATAAGGTATCACTAATACACGGAATGTAAACTTGGCTACACAGGAACTGAATTACAAAACAGAATAGGGTCTCAAATGTAGAAAACCAACTTATGCTTGCTTAAGGGGAAAGGTGAGTTGGGGTGCTGCATAAAACCAGAGATTGAAATTAGCATAGATACCTTTCCATAAGTCAAATATGTAATAGACAAGAGCTACTGCTTGCTCAGCGAAGTGGACTCAACACCCCATATTAAACGCCTAAGAATATACCTGACTAGTAAGAATCTTAAAACCTATGGATTTATATGTCTCCGAAAGAGAATCCAGCGTGTGTACAGCGGCATAAACGCAGCAGTGATAGGATTGGTGAGGTTCGGTGAGCAAATGCAGACCCTTTGAAGTCATATTGCCTGGTACCCATTCCATGGTTCTCAACTCTCCAGGTTTAAGGGATTCTTCCTTCAGCTAAAACATGCATGTGGAACCCAGAGGATGATCCACTGTGTGATCGGGAAACGTGTTCAAATGTGTCTCAGTTTTCGTCCCCTGGTACTCGGGTGCAACATTCCAGACGCTTTATTAACACTCTCCCCACTTGGAGAGTCAGTGCCTTTAACCTCCTGTTTGGCCCAGTTTGCAATTTCTGCGGAAAATGAACAGGAATAGGGAGAACCAATGAGAGACTAGCTGGAGGTGTCTGGACGGGTAAATTTAACTCTCATTTCCCACCAAGAAGAGGAATTAACCAAAGGCTCAGCGAGCCATGCCGGAACCACACTAGGGCCTGAAGCAATCCTGCGGTGTTGCGGCCAGCTCACAAGAAAGCGAGTTGAAGAAAGGAGCTCAGGGGCCCTGTAATTCACACACCTGCAGAGTTATAAATGACAGCTATCGTCCAAAAATATATTGAAGTAAGGCTGCCAAGAGGACTTGAAAGCGGGGCAGAATTGCAGGAAACCGATTTCAGGAGGTAGACTGGAATTGCATGTAAAGCATAGGAAAAGAGGCAGAACGTCCACAATGATGCACTTGGCCAAAAAGGGCGTATGCGTTTATTCCTGAATATATTCAGGAAAAAACGCATACGCCCTTTTTGGCCAACCAAGCAAGCTTGCAAAGGAAATCTGCACTACAATGAAGTCTCACTGCCCCCCGGTCAAAAGGGCCATCTGAAAAAAGTGTAAAATCCAGAAAGGCAGGACAGGCCATGGAGAACTGGGAGCCTTGTTATGCTGATGGGCATGATGTAAATTGCCAACAGCCACTCTGGAGAAGTGTATGGTGTTTCCTGAAACATCTAAAAAACAAAGCAACAGAGCCTAGGGCACTTCCACTTATGGTCCTATAGATTAGGGAAATTAAAATCAAAAAGACACAGCCACCAGTAAGTTTGGGACGGCTCTGTTTACAAGAACCTCGTTTACGGTACAAGTTCAATATCGCAGAAAGCGAAAAATGGATAAAGAAGTTGTGGTACTTACGTACAATGCAATATCACTCAGCAATGAAATCTATGTCATCAGGTCAGTAGCAGCATAATGAGTGGATTCAGGTACGATGATTCTAAGTGAAATAAGTCACACAGAAAAAGAAACATCATAAGATATCACTAATACACGGAATGTAAACATGGCTACACAGGAACTGAATTACAAAACAGAATAGGGTCTCAAATGTAGAAAACCAACTTATGCTTGCTTAAGGGGAAAGGTGAGTTGGGGTGCTGCATAAAACCAGAGATTGAAATTAGCACAGATAACTTTCCATAAGCCAAATATGTAATAGACAAGAGCTACTGCTTGCTCAACGAAGTGGACTCAACACCCCATATTAAACGCCTAAGAATATACCTGACTAGTAAGAATCTTAAAACCTATGGATTTATATGTCTCCGAAAGAGAATCAAGCGTGTGTACAGCGGCATAAACGCAGCAGTGATAGGATTGGTGAGGTTCGGTGAGCAAATGCAGACCCTTTGAAGTCATATTGCATGGTACCCATTCCATGGTTCTCAACTCTCCAGGTTTAAGGGATTCTTCCTTCAGCTAAAACATGCATGTGGAACCCAGAGGATGATCCACCGTGTGATCGGGAAACGTGTTCAAATGTGTCTCAGTTTTCGTCCCCTGGTACTCGGGTGCAACATTCCAGACGCTTTACTAACACTCTCCCCACTTGGAGAGTCAGTGCCTTTAACCTCCTGTTTGGCCCAGTTTGCAATTTCTGCGGAAAATGAACAGGAATAGGGAGAACCAATGAGAGACTAGCTGGAGGTGTCTGGACGGGTAAATTTAACTCTCATTTCCCACCAAGAAGAGGAATTAACCAAAGGCTCAGCGAGCCATGCCGGAACCACACTAGGGCCTGAAGCAATCCTGCGGTGTTGCGGCCAGCTCACAAGAAAGCGAGTTGAAGAAAGGAGCTCAGGGGCCCTGTAATTCACACACCTGCAGAGTTATAAATGACAGCTATCGTCCAAAAATATATTGAAGTAAGGCTGCCAAGAGGACTTGAAAGCGGGGCAGAATTGCAGGAAACCGATTTCAGGAGGTAGACTGGAATTGCATGTAAAGCATAGGAAAAGAGGCAGAACGTCCACAATGATGCACTTGGCCAAAAAGGGCGTATGCGTTTATTCCTGAATATATTCAGGAAAAAACGCATACGCCCTTTTTGGCCAACCAAGCAAGCTTGCAAAGGAAATCTGCACTACAATGAAGTCTCACTGCCCCCCGGTCAAAAGGGCCATCTGAAAAAAGTGTAAAATCCAGAAAGGCAGGACAGGCCATGGAGAACTGGGAGCCTTGTTATGCTGATGGGCATGATGTAAATTGCCAACAGCCACTCTGGAGAAGTGTATGGTGTTTCCTGAAACATCTAAAAAACAAAGCAACAGAGCCTAGGGCACTTCCACTTATGGTCCTATAGATTAGGGAAATTAAAATCAAAAAGACACAGCCACCAGTAAGTTTGGGACGGCTCTGTTTACAAGAACCTCGTTTACGGTACAAGTTCAATATCGCAGAAAGCGAAAAATGGATAAAGAAGTTGTGGTACTTACGTACAATGCAATATCACTCAGCAATGAAATCTATGTCATCAGGTCAGTAGCAGCATAATGAGTGGATTCAGGTACGATGATTCTAAGTGAAATAAGTCACACAGAAAAAGAAACATCATAAGATATCACTAATACACGGAATGTAAACTTGGCTACACAGGAACTGAATTACAAAACAGAATAGGGTCTCAAATGTAGAAAACCAACTTATGCTTGCTTAAGGGGAAAGGTGAGTTGGGGTGCTGCATAAAACCAGAGATTGAAATTAGCACAGATACCTTTCCATAAGTCAAATATGTAATAGACAAGAGCTACTGCTTGCTCAATGAAGTGGACTCAACACCCCATATTAAACGCCTAAGAATATACCTGACTAGTAAGAATCTTAAAACCTATGGATTTTTATGTCTCCGAAAGAGAATCAAGCGTGTGTACAGCGGCATAAACGCAGCAGTGATAGGATTGGTGAGGTTCGGTGAGCAAATGCAGACCCTTTGAAGTCATATTGCATGGTACCCATTCCATGGGTCTCAACTCTCCAGGTTTAAGGGATTCTTCCTTCAGCTAAAACATGCATGTGGAACCCAGAATATGATCCACCGTGTGATCGGGAAACGTGTTCAAATGTGTCTCAGTTTTCGTCCCCTGGTACTCGGGTGCAACATTCCAGACGCTTTACTAACACTCTCCCCACTTGAGAGTCAGTGCCTTTAACCTCCTGTTTGGCCCAGTTTGCAATTTCTGCGGAAAATGAACAGGAATAGTGAGAACCAATGAGAGACTAGCTGGAGGAGTCTGTACGGGCAAATTTAACTCTCATTTCCCACCAGGAAGAGGAATTAACCAAAGACTCAGCGAGCCATGCAGGAACCACACTAGGGCCTGAAGCAATCCTGCGGTGTTGCGGCCAGCTCACAAGAAAGCGAGTTGAAGAAAGGAGCTCAGGGGCACTGTAATTCACACACCTGCAGAATTATAAATGACAGCTATCGTCCAAAAATATATTGAAGTTAGGCTGCCAAGAGGACTTGAAAGTGGGGCAGAATTGCAGGAAACCGATTTCAGGAGGTAGACTGGAATTGCATGTAAAGCATAGGAAAAGAGGCAGAACGTCCACAATGATGCACTTGGCCAAAAAGGGCGTATGCGTTTTTTCCTGAATATATTCAGGAAAAAACGCATACGCCCTTTTTGGCCAACCAAGCAAGCTTGCAAAGGAAATCTGCACTACAATGAAGTCTCAGTGCCCCGCAGTCAAAAGGGCCATCTGAAAAAAGTGTAAAATCCAGAAAGGCAGGACAGGCCATGGAGAACTGGGAGCCTTGTTATGCTGATGGGCGTGATGTAAATTGCCAACAGCCACTCTGGAGAAGTGTATGGTGTTTCCTGAAACATCTAAAAAACAAAGCAACAGAGCCTAGGGCACTTCCACTTATGGTCCTATAGATTAGGGAAATTAAAATCAAAAAGACACAGCCACCCCAAAGTTTGGGACGGCTCTGTTTACAAGAACCTCATTTACGGTACAAGTTCAATATCGCAGAAAGCGAAAAATGGATAAAGAAGTTGTGGTACTTACGTACAATGCAATATCACTCAGCAATGAAATCTATGTCATCAGGCCAGTAGCAGCATAATGAGTGGATTCAGGTACGATGATTCTAAGTAAAATAAGTCACACAGAAAAAGGAACATCATAAGGTATCACTAATACACGGAATGTAAACTTGGCTACACAGGAATTGAATTACAAAACAGAATAGGGTCTCAAATGTAGAAAACCAACTTATGCTTGCTTAAGGGGAAAGGTGAGTTGGGGTGCTGCATAAAACCAGAGATTGAAATTAGCACAGATACCTTTCCATAAGTCAAATATGTAATAGACAAGAGCTACTGCTTGCTCAATGAAGTGGACTCAACACCCCATATTAAACGCCTAAGAATATACCTGACTAGTAAGAATCTTAAAGCCTATGGATTTATATGTCTCCGAAAGAGAATCAAGCGTGTGTACAGCAGCATAAACGCAGCAGTTATAGGATTGGTGAGGTTCGGTGAGCAAATGCAGACCCTTTGAAGTCATATTGCATGGTACCCATTCCATGCGTCTCAACTCTCCAGGTAAGGGATTCTTCCTTCAGCTAAAACATGCATGTGGAACCCAGAGTATGATCCACCGTGTGATCGGGAAACGTGTTCATATGTGTCTCAGTTTTCGTCCCCTGGTACTCGGGTGCAACATTCCAGACGCTTTACTAACACTCTCCCCACTTGGAGAGTCAGTGCCTTTAACCTCCTGTTTGGCCCAGTTTGCAATTTCTGTGGAAAATTAACAGGAATAGGGAGAAAAAATGACAGACTAGCTGGAGGTGTCTGGACGGGCAAATTTAACTCTCATTTCCCACCAGGAAGAGGAATTAACCAAAGGCTCAGCGAGCCATGCCGAAACTACACTAGTGCTTGAAGCAATCCTGCGGTGTTGCGGCCAGCTCACAAGAAAGCCAGTTGAAGAAAGAAGCTCAGGGGCACTGTAATTCACAAACCTGCAGAGTTATAAATGACAGCTATCATCCAAAAATATATTGAAGTAAGGCTGCCAAGAGGACTTGAAAGCGGGGCAGAATTGCAGGAAACCGATTTCAGGAGGTAGACTGGAATTGCATGAAAAGCATAGGAAAAGAGGCAGAACGTCCACAATGATGCACTTGGCCAAAAAGAGCGTATGCATTTTTTCCTGAATATATTCAGGAAAAAACGCATACGCCCTTTTTGGCCAACCAAGCAAGCTTGCAAAGGAAATCTGCACTACAATGAAGTCTCACTGCCCCCTGGTCAAAAGGGCCATCTGAAAAAAGTGTAAAATCCAGAAAGGCAGGACAGGCCATGGAGAACTGGGAGCCTAGTTAGGCTGATGGGCGGGATGTAAATTGCCAACAGCCACTCTGCAGAAGTGTATGGTGTTTCCTGAAACATCTAAAAAACAAAGCAACAGAGCCTAGGGCACTTCCACTTATGGTCCTATAGATTAGGGAAATTAAAATCAAAAAGACACAGCCACCCCAAAGTTTGGGACGGCTCTGTTTACAAGAACCTCATTTACGGTACAAGTTCAATATTGCAGAAAGCGAAAAATGGATAAAGAAGTTGTGGTACTTACGTACAATGCAATACCACTCAGCAATGAAATCTATGTCATCAGGCCAGTAGCAGCATAATGAGTGGATTCAGGTACGATGATTCTAAGTGAAATAAGTCACACAGAAAAAGAAACATCATAAGATATCACTAATACACGGAATGTAAACTTGCCTACACAGGAACTGAATTACAAAACAGAATAGGGTCTCAAATGTAGAAAACCAACTTATGCTTGCTTAAGGGGAAAGGTGAGTTGGGGTGCTGCATAAAACCAGAGATTGAAATTAACACAGATACCTTTCCATAAGCCAAATATGTAATAGACAAGAGCTACTGCTTGCTCAACGAAGTGGACTCAACACCTCATATTAAACGCCTAAGAATATACCTGACTAGTAAGAATCTTAAAACCTATGGATTGATATGTCTACGAAAGAGAATCAAGCGTGTGTACAGCGGCATAAACGCAGCAGTGATAGGATTGGTGAGGTTCGGTGAGCAAATGCAGACCCTTTGAAGTCATATTGCATGGTACCCATTCCATGGTTCTCAACTCTCCAGGTTTAAGGGATTCTTCCTTCAGCTAAAACATGCATGTGGAACCCAGAGTATGATCCACCGTGTGATCGGGAAACGTGTTCAAATGTGTCTCAGTTTTCGTCCCCTAGTACTCGGGTGCAACATTCCAGATGCTTTACTAACACTCTCCCCACTTGGAGAGTCAGTGCCTTTAACCTCCTGTTTGGCCCAGTTTGCAATTTCTGTGGAAAATGAACAGGAATAGGGAGAACCAATGACAGACTAGCTGGAGATGTCTGGACGGGCAAATTTAACTCTCATTTCCCACCAGGAAGAGGAATTAACCAAAGGCTCAGCGAGCCATGCCGGAACCACACTAGGGCCTGAAGCAATCCTGCGGTGTTGCGGCCAGCTCACAAGAAAGCCAGTTGAAAAAAGGAGCTCAGGGGCACTGTAATTCACAAAGCTTCAGAGTTATAAATGACAGCTATCGTCCAAAAATATATTGAAGTAAGGCTGCCAAGAGGACTTGAAAGCGGGGAAGAATTGCAGGAAACCGATTTCAGGAGGTAGACTGGAATTGCATGTAAAGCATAGGAAAAGAGGCAGAACGTCCACAATGATGCACTTGGCCAAAAAGGGCGTATGCGTTTTTTCCTGAATATATTCCTGAATATATTCAGGAAAAAACGCATACGCCCTTTTTGGCCAACCAAGCAAGCTTGTAAAGGAAATCTGCACTACAATGAAGTCTCACTGCCCCCCGGTCAAAAGGGCCATCTGAAAAAAGTGTAAAATCCAGAAAGGCAGGACAGGCCATGGAGAACTGGGAGCCTTCTTATGCTGATGGGCGGGATGTAAATTGCCAACAGCCACTCTGGAGAAGTGTATGGTATTTCCTGAAACATCTAAAAAACAAAGCAACAGAGCCTAGGGCACTTCCACTTATGGTCCTATAGATTAGGGAAATTAAAATCAAAAAGACACAGCCACCCCAAAGTTTGGGACGGCTCTGTTTACAAGAACCTCATTTACGGTACAAGTTCAATATTGCAGAAAGCGAAAAATGGATAAAGAAGTTGTGGTACTTACGTACAATGCAATACCACTCAGCAATGAAATCTATGTCATCAGGCCAGTAGCAGCATAATGAGTGGATTCAGGTACGATGATTCTAAGTGAAATAAGTCACACAGAAAAAGAAACATCATAAGATATCACTAATACACGGAATGTAAACTTGCCTACACAGGAACTGAATTACAAAACAGAATAGGGTCTCAAATATAGAAAAACAACTTATGCTTGCTTAAGGGGAAAGGTGAGTTGGGGTGCTGCATAAAACCAGAGATTGAAATTAGCACAGATACCTTTCCATAAGACAAATATGTAATAGACAAGAGCTACTGCTTCCTCAACGAAGTGGACTCAACACCCCATATTAAACGCCTAAGAATATACCTGACTAGTAAGAATCTTAAAGCCTATGGATTTATATGTCTCCGAAAGAGAATCCAGCGTGTGTACAGCGGCATAAACGCAGCAGTGATAGGATTGGTGAGGTTCGGTGAGCAAATGCAGACCCTTTGAAGTCATATTGCATGGTACCCATTCCATGCGTCTCAACTCTCCAGGTAAGGGATTCTTCCTTCAGCTAAAACATGCATGTGGAACCCAGAGTATGATCCACCGTGTGATCGGGAAACGTGTTCATATGTGTCTCAGTTTTCGTCCCCTGGTACTCGGGTGCAACATTCCAGACGCTTTACTAACACTCTCCCCACTTGGAGAGTCAGTGCCTTTAACCTCCTGTTTGGCCCAGTTTGCAATTTCTGTGGAAAATTAACAGGAATAGGGAGAACCAATGACAGACTACCTGGAGGTGTCTGGACGGGCAAATTTAACTCTCATTTCCCACCAGGAAGAGGAATTAACCAAAGGCTCAGCGAGCCATGCCGAAACTACACTAGGGCTTGAAGCAATCCTGCGGTGTTGCGGCCAGCTCACAAGAAAGCGAGTTGAAGAAAGAAGCTCAGGGGCACTGTAATTCACAAACCTGCAGAGTTATAAATGACAGCTATCATCCAAAAATATATTGAAGTAAGGCTGCCAAGAGGACTTGAAAGCGGGGCAGAATTGCAGGAAACCGATTTCAGGAGGTAGACTGGAATTGCATGTAAAGCATAGGAAAAGAGGCAGAACGTCCACAATGATGCACTTGGCCAAAAAGGGCGTATGCGTTTTTTCCTGAATATATTCCTGAATATATTCAGGAAAAAACGCATACGCCCTTTTTGGCCAACCAAGCAAGCTTGCAAAGGAAATCTGCACTACAATGAAGTCTCACTGCCCCCTGGTCAAAAGGGACATCTGAAAAAAGTGTAAAATCCAGAAAGGCAGGACAGGCCATGGAGAACTGGGAGCCTTCTTATGCTGATGGGCGGGATGTAAATTGCCAACAGCCACTCTGGAGAAGTGTATGGTGTTTCCTGAAACATCTAAAAAACAAAGCAACAGAGCCTAGGGCACTTCCACTTATGGTCCTATAGATTAGGGAAATTAAAATCAAAAAGACACAGCCACCCCAAAGTTTGGGACGGCTCTGTTTACAAGAACCTCATTTACGGTACAAGTTCAATATCGCAGAAAGCGAAAAATGGATAAAGAAGTTGTGGTACTTACGTACAATGCAATATCACTCAGCAATGAAATCTATGTCATCAGGCCAGTAGCAGCATAATGAGTGGATTCAGGTACGATGATTCTAAGTGAAATAAGTCACACAGAAAAAGAAACATCATAAGGTATCACTAATACACGGAATGTAAACTTGGCTACACAGGAACTGAATTACAAAACAGAATTGGGTCTCAAATGTAGAAAACCAACTTATGCTTGCTTAAGGGGAAAGGTGAGTTGGGGTGCTGCATAAAACCAGAGATTGAAATTAACACAGATACCTTTCCATAAGCCAAATATGTAATAGACAAGAGCTACTGCTTGCTCAACGAAGTGGACTCAACACCCCATATTAAACGCCTAAGAATATACCTGACTAGTAAGAATCTTAAAACCTATGGATTTATATGTCTCTGAAAGAGAATCCAGCGTGTGTACAGCGGCATAAACGCAGCAGTGATAGGATTGGTGAGGTTCGGTGAGCAAATGCAGACCCTTTGAAGTCATATTGCATGGTACCCATTCCATGGGTCTCAACTCTCCAGGTTTAAGGGATTCTTCCTTCAGCTAAAACATGCATGTGGAACCCAGAGTATGATCCACCGTGTGATCGGGAAACGTGTTCAAATGTGTCTCAGTTTTCGTCCCCTGGTACTCGGGTGCAACATTCCAGACGCTTTACTAACACTCTCCCCACTTGGAGAGTCAGTGCCTTTAACCTCCTGTTTGGCCCAGTTTGCAATTTTTGTGGAAAATGAACAGGAATAGGGAGAACCAATGAGAGACTAGCTGGCGGTGTCTGGACGGGCAAATTTAACTCTCATTTCCCACCAGGAAGAGGAATTAACCAAAGGCTCAGCGAGCCATGCCGGAACCACACTAGGGCCTGAAGCAATCCTGCGGTGTTGTGGCCAGCTCACAAGAAAGCGAGTTGAAGAAAGGAGCTCAGGGGCACTGTAATTCACAAACCTGCAGAGTTATAAATGACAGCTATCGTCCAAAAATATATTGAAGTAAGGCTGCCAAGAGGACTTGAAAGCGGGGCAGAATTGCAGGAAACCGATTTCAGGAGGTAGACTGGAATTGCATGTAAAGCAGAGGAAAAGAGGCAGAACGTCCACAATGATGCACTTGGCCAAAAAGGGCGTATGCGTTTTTTCCTGAATATATTCAGGAAAAAAACGCATACGCCCTTTTTGGCCAACCAAGCAAGCTTGCAAAGGAAATCTGCACTACAATGAAGTCTCACTGCCCCCCGGTCAAAAGGGCCATCTGACAAAAGTGTAAAATCCAGAAAGGCAGGACAGGCCATGGAGAACTGGGAGCCTTGTTATGCTGATGGGCATGATGTAAATTGCCAACAGCCACTCTGGAGAAGTGTATGGTGTTTCCTGAAACATCTAAAAAACAAAGCAACAGAGCCTAGGGCACTTCCACTTATGGTCCTATAGATTACGGAAATTAAAATCAAAAAGACACAGCCACCAGTAAGTTTGGGACGGCTCTGTTTACAAGAATCTCGTTTACGGTACAAGTTCAATATCGCAGAAAGCGAAAAATGGATAAAGAAGTTGTGGTACTTACGTACAATGCAATATCACTCAACAATGAAATCTATGTCATCAGGTCAGTAGAAGCATAATGAGTGGATTCAGGTACGATGATTCTAAGTGAAATAAGTCACACAGAAAAAGAAACATCATAAGATATCACTAATACACGGAATGTAAACTTGGCTACACAGGAACTGAATTACAAAACAGAATAGGGTCTCAAATGTAGAAAACCAACTTATGCTTGCTTAAGGGGAAAGGTGAGTTGGGGTGCTGCATAAAACCAGAGATTGAAATTAGCACAGATAACTTTCCATAAGCCAAATATGTAATAGACAAGAGCTACTGCTTGCTCAACGAAGTGGACTCAACACCCCATATTAAACGCCTAAGAATATACCTGACTAGTAAGAATCTTAAAACCTATGGATTTATATGTCTCCGAAAGAGAATCAAGCGTGTGTACAGCGGCATAAACGCAGCAGTGATAGGATTGGTGAGGTTCGGTGAGCAAATGCAGACCCTTTGAAGTCATATTGCATGGTACCCATTCCATGGTTCTCAACTCTCCAGGTTTAAGGGATTCTTCCTTCAGCTAAAACATGCATGTGGAACACAGAATATGATCCACCGTGTGATCGGGAAACGTGTTCAAATGTGTCTCAGTTTTCGTCCCCTGGTACTCGGGTGCAACATTCCAGACGCTTTACTAACACTCTCCCCACTTGAGAGTCAGTGCCTTTAACCTCCTGTTTGGCCCAGTTTGCAATTTCTGCGGAAAATGAACAGGAATAGTGAGAACCAATGAGAGACTAGCTGGAGGAGTCTGGACGGGCAAATTTAACTCTCTTTTCCCACCAGGAAGAGGAATTAACCAAAGACTCAGCGAGCCATGCAGGAACCACACTAGGGCCTGAAGCAATCCTGCGGTGTTGCGGCCAGCTCACAAGAAAGCGAGTTGAAGAAAGGAGCTCAGGGGCACTGTAATTCACACACCTGCAGAATTATAAATGACAGCTATCGTCCAAAAATATATTGAAGTTAGGCTGCCAAGAGGACTTGAAAGTGGGGCAGAATTGCAGGAAACCGATTTCAGGAGGTAGACTGGAATTGCATGTAAAGCATAGGAAAAGAGGCAGAACGTCCACAATGATGCACTTGGCCAAAAAGGGCGTATGCGTTTTTTCCTGAATATATTCAGGAAAAAACGCATACGCCCTTTTTGGCCAACCAAGCAAGCTTGCAAAGGAAATCTGCACTACAATGAAGTCTCACTGCCCCCCGGTCAAAAGGGCCATCTGAAAAAAGTGTAAAATCCAGAAAGGCAGGACAGGCCATGGAGAACTGGGAGCCTTGTTATGCTGATGGGCGTGATGTAAATTGCCAACAGCCACTCTGGAGAAGTGTATGGTGTTTCCTGAAACATCTAAAAAACAAAGCAACAGAGCCTAGGGCACTTCCACTTATGGTCCTATAGCTTAGGGAAATTAAAATCAAAAAGACACAGCCACCCCAAAGTTTGGGACGGCTCTGTTTACAAGAACCTCGTTTCCGGTACAAGTTCAATATCGCAGAAAGCGAAAAATGGATAAAGAAGTTGTGGTACTAACGTACAATGCAATATCACTCAGCAATGAAATCTCTTTCATCAGGCCCATAGCAGCATAATGAGTGGATTCAGGTACGATGATTCTAAGTGAAATATGTCACACAGAAAAAGAAACATCATAAGATATCACTAATACATGGAATGTAAACTTGGCTACAGAGGAACTGAATTACAAAACAGAATAGGGTCTCAAATGTAGAAAACCAACTTATGCTTGCTGAAGGGGAAAGGTGTGTTGGGGTGCTGCATAAAACCAGAGATTGAAATTAACACAGATACCTTTCCATAAGCCAAATATGTAATAGACAAGAGCTACTGCTTGCTCAACGAAGTGGACTCAACACCCCATATTAAACGCCTAAGAATATACCTGACTAGTAAGAATCTTAAAACCTATGGATTTATATGTCTCTGAAAGAGAATCAAGCATGTGTACAGCGGCATAAACGCAGCAGTGATAGGATTGGTGAGGTTCGGTGAGCAAATGCAGACCCTTTGAAGTCATATTGCATGGTACCCATTCCATGGTTCTCAACTCTCCAGGTTTAAGGGATTCTTCCTTCAGCTAAAACATGCATGTGGAACCCAGAATATGATCCACCGTGTGATCGGGAAACGTGTTCAAATGTGTCTCAGTTTTCGTCCCCTGGTACTCGGGTGCAACATTCCAGACGCTTTACTAACACTCTCCCCACTTGGAGAGTCAGTGCCTTTAACCTCCTGTTTGGCCCAGTTGGCAATTTCTGCGGAAAATGAACAGGAATAGGGAGAACCAATGAGAGACTAGCTGGAGGTGTCTGGACGGGTAAATTTAACTCTCATTTCCCACCAAGAAGAGGAATTAACCAAAGGCTCAGCGAGCCATGCCGGAACCACACTAGGGCCTGAAGCAATCCTGCGGTGTTGCGGCCAGCTCACAAGAAAGCGAGTTGAAGAAAGGAGCTCAGGGGCCCTGTAATTCACACACCTGCAGAGTTGTAAATGACAGCTATCGTCCAAAAATATATTGAAGTAAGGCTGCCAAGAGGACTTGAAAGCGGGGCAGAATTGCAGGAAACCGATTTCAGGAGGTAGACTGGAATTGCATGTAAAGCATAGGAAAAGAGGCAGAACGTCCACAATGATGCACTTGGCCAAAAAGGGCGTATGCGTTTTTTCCTGAATATATTCAGGAAAAAACGCATACGCCCTTTTTGGCCAACCAAGCAAGCTTGCAAAGGAAATCTGCACTACAATGAAGTCTCACTGCCCCCCGGTCAAAAGGGCCATCTGAAAAAAGTGTAAAATCCAGAAAGGCAGGACAGGCCATGGAGAACTGGGAGCCTTGTTATGCTGATGGGCGTGATGTAAATTGCCAACAGCCACTCTGGAGAAGTGTATGGTGTTTCCTGAAACATCTAAAAAACAAAGCAACAGAGCCTAGGGCTTCCACTTATGGTCCTATAGCTTAGGGAAATTAATATAAAGACACAGCCACCCCAAAGTTTGGGACAACTCTGTTTACAAGAACCTCATTTACGGTACAAGTTCAATATGGCAGAAAGCGAAAAATGGATAAAGAAGTTGTGGTACTTACGTACAATGCAATATCACTCAGCAATGAAATCTATGTCATCAGGCCAGTAGCAGCATAATGAGTGGATTCAGGTACGATGATTCTAAGTGAAATAAGTCACACAGAAAAAGAAACATCATAAGGTATCACTAATACACGGAATGTAAACTTGGCTACACAGGAACTGAATTACAAAACAGAATAGGGTCTCAAATGTAGAAAACCAACTTATGCTTGCTTAAGGGGAAGGTGAGTTGGGGTGCTGCATAAAACCAGACATTGAAATTAACACAGATACCTTTCCATAAGCCAAATATGTAATAGACAAGAACTACTCCTTGCTCAACGAAGTGGACTCAACACCCCATATTAAAAGCCTAAGAATACACCTGACTAGTAAGAATCTTAAAACGTATGGATTTATATGTCTCCAAAAGATAATCCAGCGTGTGTACAGCGACATAAAAGCAACAGTGATAGGATTGGTGAGGTTCGGTGAGCAAATGCAGACCCTTTGAAGTCATATTGCATGGTACCCATTCCATGGTTCTCAACTCTCCAAGTTTAAGGGATTCTTCCTTCAGCTAAAACATGCATGTGGAACCCAGAGTATGACCCACCGTGTGATAGGGAAACGTGTTCAAATGTGTCTCAGTTTTCGTCCCTTGGTACTCGGGTTCAACATTCCAGACGCTTTACTAACACTCTCCCCACTTGGAGAGTCAGTGCCTTTAACCTCCTGTTTGGCCCAGTTTGCAATTTCTGCGGAAAATGAACAGGAATAGGGAGAACCAATGAGAGACTAGCTGGAGGTGTCTGGACGGGCAAATTTAACTCTCATTTCCCACCAGGAAGAGGAATTAACCAAAGGCTCAGTGAGCCATGCCGGAACCACACTAGGGCCTGAAGCAATCCTGCGGTGTTGCGGCCAGCTCACAAAAAAGCGAGTTGAAGAAAGGAGCTCAGGGGCCCTGTAATTCACAAACCTGCAGAGTTGTAAATGACAGCTATAGTCCAAAAATATATTGAAGTAAGGTTGCCAAGAGGACTTGAAAGCGGGGCAGAATTGCAGGAAACCGATTTCAGGAGGTAGACTGGAATTGCATGTAAAGCATAGGAAAAGAGGCAGAACGTCCACAATGATGCACTTGGCCAAAAAGGGCGTATGCGTTTTTTCCTGAATATATTCAGGAAAAAACGCATACGCCCTTTTTGGCCAACCAAGCAAGCTTGCAAAGGAAATCTGCACTACAATGAAGTCTCACTGCCCCCCGGTCAAATGGGCCATCTGAAAAAAGTGTAAAATCCAGAAAGGCAGGACAGGCCATGGAGAACTGGGAGCCTTGTTATGCTGATGGGCGTGATGTAAATTGCCAACAGCCACTCTGGAGAAGTGTATGGTGTTTCCTGAAACATCTAAAAAACAAAGCAACAGAGCCTAGGGCTTCCACTTATGGTCCTATAGCTTAGGGAAATTAAAATAAAGACACAGCCACCCCAAAGTTTGGGACAGCTCTGTTTACAAGAACCTCGTTTACGGTACAAGTTCAATATCGCAGAAAGCAAAAAATGGATAAAGAAGTTGTGGTACTTACGTACAATGCAATATCACTCAGCAATGAAATCTATGTCATCAGGCCAGTAGCAGCATAATGAGTGGATTCAGGTACGATGATTCTAAGTGAAATAAGTCACACAGAAAAAGAAACATCATAAGATATCACTAATACACGGAATGTAAACTTGGCTACACAGGAACTGAATTACAAAACAGAATAGAGTCTCAAATGTAGAAAACCAACTTATGCTTGCTTAAGGGGAAAGGTGAGTTGGGGTGCTGCAGAAAACCAGAGATTGAAATTAGCACAGATACCTTTCCATAAGCCAAATATGTAATAGACAAGAGCTACTGCTTGCTCAACGAAGTGGACTCAACACCCCATATTAAACGCCTAAGAATATACCTGACTAGTAAGAATCTTAAAACCTATGGATTTATATGTCTCCGAAAGAGAATCAAGCGTGTGTACAGCGGCATAAACGCAGCAGTGATAGGATTGGTGAGGTTCGGTGAGCAAATGCAGACCCTTTGAAGTCATATTGCATGGTACCCATTCCATGGGTCTCAACTCTCCAGGTTTAAGGGATTCTTCCTTCAGCTAAAACATGCATGTGGAACCCAGAGGATGATCCACCGTGTGATCGGGAAACGTGTTCAAATGTGTCTCAGTTTTCGTCCCCTGGTACTCGGGTGCAACATTCCAGACGCTTTACTAACACTCTCCCCACTTGGAGAGTCAGTGCCTTTAACCTCCTGTTTGGCCCAGTTTGCAATTTCTGCGGAAAATGAACAGGAATAGGGAGAACCAATGAGAGACTAGCTGGAGGTGTCTGGACGGGTAAATTTAACTCTCATTTCCCACCAAGAAGAGGAATTAACCAAAGGCTCAGCGAGCCATGCCGGAACCACACTAGGGCCTGAAGCAATCCTGCGGTGTTGCGGCCAGCTCACAAGAAAGCGAGTTGAAGAAAGGAGCTCAGGGGCCCTGTAATTCACACACCTGCAGAGTTGTAAATGACAGCTATCGTCCAAAAATATATTGAAGTAAGGCTGCCAAGAGGACTTGAAAGCGGGTCACAATTGCAGGAAACCGATTTCAGGAGGTAGACTGGAATTGCATGTAAAGCATAGGAAAAGAGGCAGAACGTCCACAAAGATGCACTTGGCCAAAAAGGGCGTATGCGTTTTTTCCTGAATATATTCCTGAATATATTCAGGAAAAAACGCATACGCCCTTTTTGGCCAACCAAGCAAGCTTGCAAAGGAAATCTGCACTACAATGAAGTCTCACTGCCCCCCGGTCAAAAGGGCCATCTGAAAAAAGTGTAAAATCCAGAAAGGCAGGACAGGCCATGGAGAACTGGGAGCCTTGTTATGCTGATGGGAGGGATGTAAATTGCCAACAGCCACTCTGGAGAAGTGTATGGTGTTTCCTGAAACATCTGAAAAACAAAGCAACAGAGCCTAGGGCACTTCCATTTTTGGTCCTATAGATTAGGGAAATTAAAATCAAAAAGACACAGCCACCCCAAAGTTTGGGACGGCTCTGTTTACAAGAACCTCATTTACGATAAAAGTTCAATATCGCAGAAAGCGAAAAATGGATAAACAAGTTGTGGTACTTACGTACAATGCAATATCACTCAGCAATGAAATCTATGTCATCAGGCCAGTAGCAGCATAATGAGTGGATTCAGGTACGATGATTCTAAGTAAAATAAGTCACACAGAAAAAGAAACATCATAAGGTATCACTAATACACGGAATGTAAACTTGGCTACACAGGAACTGAATTACAAAACAGAATAGGGTCTCAAATGTAGAAAACCAACTTATGCTTGCTTAAGGGGAAAGCTGAGTTGGGGTGCTGCATAAAACCAGAGATTGAAATTAACACAGATACCTTTCCATAAGCCAAATATGTAATAGACAAGAGCTACTGCTTGCTCAACGAAGTGGACTCAACACCCCATATTAAACGCCTAAGAATATACCTGACTAGTAAGAATCTTAAAACCTATGGATTTATATGTCTCCGAAAGTGAATCCAGCGTGTGTACAGCGGCATAAACGCAGCAGTGATAGGATTGGTGAGGTTCGGTGAGCAAATGCAGACCCTTTGAAGTCATATTGCATGGTACCCATTCCATGGGTCTCAACTCTCCAGGTTTAAGGGATTCTTCCTTCAGCTAAAACATGCATGTGGAACCCAGAGTATGATCCACCGTGTGATCGGGAAACGTGTTCAAATGTGTCTCAGTTTTCGTCCCCTGGTACTCGGGTGCAACATTCCAGACGCTTTACTAACACTCTCCGCACTTGGAGAGTCAGTGCCTTTAACCTCCTGTTTGGCCCAGTTTGCAATTTTTGTGGAAAATGAACAGGAATAGGGAGAACCAATGAGAGACTAGCTGGAGGTGTCTGGACGGGCAAATTTAACTCTCATTTTCCACCAGGAAGAGGAATTAACCAAAGGCTCAGCGAGCCATGCCGGAACCACACTAGGGCCTGAAGCAATCCTGCGGTGTTGCGGCCAGCTCACAAGAAAGCCAGTTGAAAAAAGGAGCTCAGGGGCACTGTAATTCACAAACCTTCAGAGTTATAAATGACAGCTATCGTCCAAAAATATATTGAAGTAAGGCTGCCAAGAGGACTTGAAAGCGAGGAAGAATTGCAGGAAACCGATTTCAGGAGGTAGACTGGAAATGGATGTAAAGCATAGGAAAAGAGGCAGAACGTCCACAATGATGCACTTGGCCAAAAAGGGCGTATGCGTTTTTTCCTGAATATATTCAGGAAAAAACGCATACGCCCTTTTTGGCCAACCAAGCAAGCTTGCAAAGGAAATCTGCACTACAATGAAGTCTCACTGCTCCCCGGTCAAAAGGACCATCTGAAAAAAGTGTAAAATACAGAAAGGCAGGACAGGCCATGGAGAACTGGGAGCCTTCTTATGCTGATGGGTCGGATGTAAATTGCAAACAGCCACTCTGGAGAAGTGTATGGTGTTTCCTGAAATATCTAAAAAACAAAGCAACAGAGCCTAGGGCACTTCCACTTAGGGTCCTATAGCTTAGGGAAATTAAAATCATAAAGACACAGCCACCCCAAAGTTTGGGACAGCTCTGTTTACAAGAACCTCGTTTACGGTACAAGTTCAATATCGCAGAAAGCGAAAAATGGATAAAGAAGTTGTGGTACTTACGTACAATGCAATATCACTCAGCAATGAAATCTATGTCATCAAGCCAGTAGCAGCATAATGAGTGGATTCAGGTACGATGATTCTAAGTGAAATAAATCACACAGAAAAAGAAACATCATAAGGTATCACTAATACACGGAATGTAAACATGGCTACACAGGAACTGAATTACAAAACAGAATAGGGTCTCAAATGTAGAAAACCAACTTATGCTTGCTTAAGGGGAAAGGTGAGTTGGGGTGCTGCATAAAACCAGAGAGTGAAATTAGCACAGATACCTTTCCATAAGCCAAATATGTAATAGACAAGAGCTACTGCTTGCTCAACGAAGTGGACTCAACACCCCATATTAAACGCCTAAGAATATACCTGACTAGTAAGAATCTTAAAACCTATGGATTTATATGTCTCCGAAAGAGAATCCAGCGTGTGTACAGCGGCATAAACGCAGCAGTGATAGGATTGGTGAGGTTCGGTGAGCAAATGCAGACCCTTTGAAGTCATATTGCATGGTACCCATTCCATGGTTCTCAACTCTCCAGGTTTAAGGGATTCTTCCTTCAGCTAAAACATGCATGTGGAACCCAGAGTATGATCCACCGTGTGATCGGGAAACGTGTTCAAATGTGTCTCAGTTTTCGTCCCCTGGTACTCGGGTGCAACATTCCAAACGCTTTACTAACACTCTCCCCACTTGGAGAGTCAGTGCCTTTAAACTCCTGTTTGGCCCAGTTTGCAATTTCTTCGGAAAATGAACAGGAATAGGGAGAACCAATGAGAGACTAGCTGGAGGTGTCTGGACGGGCAAATTTAACTCTCATTTCCCACCAAGAAGAGGAATTAACCAAAGGCTCAGCGAGCCATGCCAGAACCACACTAGGGCCTGAAGCAATCCTGCGGTGTTGCTTCCAGCTCACAAGAAAGCGAGTTGAAGACAGGAGCTCAGGGGCACTGTAATTTACAAACCTGCAGAGTTCTAAATGACAGCTATCGTCCAAAAATATATTGAAGTAAGGCTGCCAAGAGGACTTGAAAGCGGGGCAGAATTGCAGGAAACCGATTTCAGGAGGTAGACTGGAATTGCATGTAAAGCATAGGAAAAGAGGCAGAACGTCCACAATGATGCACTTGGCCAAAAAGGGCATATGCGTTTTTTCCTGAATATATTCAGGAAAAAACGCATACGCCCTTTTTGGCCAACCAAGCAAGCTTGCAAAGGAAATCTGCACTACAATGAAGTCTCACTGCCCCCCGGTCAAAAGGGCCATCTGAAAAAAGTGTAAAATCCAGAAAGGCAGGACAGGCCATGGAGAACTGGGAGCCTTCTTATTCTCATGGGCGGGATGTTAATTGCCAACAGCCACTCTGGAGAAGTGTATGGTGTTTCCTGAAACATCTAAAAAACAAAGCAACAGAGTCTAGGGCACTTCCACTTATGGTCCTATAGCTTAGGGAAATTAAAATCAAAAAGACACAGCCACCCCAAAATTTGGGATGGCTCTGTTTACAAGAACCTCGTTTACGGTACAAGTTCAATATTGCAGAAAGCGAAAAATGGATAAAGAAGTTGTGGTACTTACGTACAATGCAATACCACTCAGCAATGAAATCTATGTCATCAGGCCAGTAGCAGCATAATGAGTGGATTCAGGTACGATGATTCTAAGTGAAATAAGTCACACAGAAAAAGAAACATCATAAGATATCACTAATACACGGAATGTAAACTTGCCTACACAGGAACTGAATTACAAAACAGAATAGGGTCTCAAATGTAGAACACCAACATATGCTTGCTTAAGGGGAAAGGTGAGTTGGGGTGCTGCATAAAACCAGGGATTGAAATTAGCGCAGATACCTTTCCATAAGCCAAATATGTAATAGACAAGAGCTACTGCTTGCTCAACGAAGTGGACTCAACACCCCATATTAAACGCCTAAGAATATACCTGACTAGTAAGAATCTTAAAACCAATGGATTTATATGTCTCCGAAAGAGAATCAAGCGTGTGTACAGCGGCATAAACGCAGCAGTGATAGGATAGGTGAGGTTCGGTGAGCAAATGCAGACCCTTTGAAGTCATATTGCATGGTACCCATTCCATGGTTCTCAACTCTCCAGGTTTAAGGGATTCTTCCTTCAGCTAAAACATGCATGTGGAACCCAGAGTATGATCCACCGTGTGATCAGGAAACGTGTTCAAATGTGTCTCAGTTTTCGTCCCCTGGTACTCGGGTGCAACATTCCAGAAGCTTTACTAACACTCTCCCCACTTGGAGAGTCAGTGCCTTTAACCTCCTGTTTGGCCCAGTTTGCAATTTCTGCGGAAAATGAACAGGAATAGGGAGAACCAATGAGAGACTAGCTGGAGGTGTCTGGACGGGTAAATTGAACTCTCATTTCCCGCCAGGAAGAGGAATTAACCAAAGGCTCATCGAGCCATGCCAGAACCACACTAGGGCCTGAAGCAATCCTGCGGTGTTGCGGCCAGCTCACAAGAAAGCCAGTTGAAGAAAGGAGCTCAGGGGCACTGTAATTCACAAACCTGCAGAGTTCTAAATGACAGCGATCGTCCAAAAATATATTGAAGTAAGGCTGCCAAGAGGACTTGAAAGCGGGGCAGAATTGCAGGAAACCAATTTCAGGAGGTAGACTGGAATTGCATGTAAAGCATAGGAAAAGAGGCAGAACGTCCACAATGATGCACTTGGCCAAAAAGGGCATATGCGTTTTTTCCTGAATATATTCAGGAAAAAACGCATACGCCCTTTTTGGCCAACCAAGCAAGCTTGCAAAGGAAATCTGCACTACAATGAAGTCTCACTGCCCCCCGGTCAAAAGGGCCATCTGAAAAAAGTGTAAAATCCAGAAAGGCAGGACAGGCCATGGAGAACTGGGAGCCTTCTTATGCTGATGGGCGGGATGTAAATTTCCAACAGCCACTCTGGAGAAGTGTATGGTGTTTCCTGAAACATCTAAAAAACAAAGCAACAGAGCCTAGGGCACTTCCACTTATGTTCCTATAGCTTAGGGAAATTAAAATCAAAAAGACACAGCCACCCCAAAGTTTGGGACGGCTCTGTTTACAGGAACCTCGTTTACGGTACAAGTTCAATATCGCAGAAAGCGAAAAATGGATAAAGAAGTTGTGGTACTAACGTACAATGCAATATCACTCAGCAATGAAATCTCTGTCATCAGGCCCATAGCAGCATAATGAGTGGATTCAGGTACGATGATTCTAAGTGAAATATGTGACACAGAAAAAGAAACAGCATAAGATATCACTAATACACGGAATGTAAACTTGGCTACACAGGAACTGAATTACAAAACAGAATAGGGTCTCAAATGTAGAAAACCAACTTATGCTTGCTTAAGGGGAAAGGTGAGTTGGGGTGCTGCATAAAACCAGAGATTGAAATTAGCACAGACACCTTTCCATAAGCCAAATATGTAATAGACAAGAGCTACTGCTTGCTCAACGAAGTGGACTCAACACCCCATATTAAACGCCTAAGAATATACCTGACTAGTAAGAATCTTAAAACCTATGGATTTATATGTCTCCGAAAGAGAATCAAGCGTGTGTACAGCGGCATAAACGCAGCAGTGATAGGATTGGTGAGGTTCGGTGAGCAAATGCAGACCCTTTGAAGTCATATTGCATGGTACCCATTCCATGGTTCTCAACTCTCCATGTTTAAGGGATTCTTCCTTCAGCTAAAACATGCATGTGGAACCCAGAGTATGATCCACCGTGTGATCGGGAAACGTGTTCAAATGTGTCTCAGTTTTCGTCCCCTGGTACTCGGGTGCAACATTCCAGACGCTTTACTAACACTCTCCCCACTTGGAGAGTCAGTGCCTTTAAACTCCTGTTTGGCCCAGTTTGCAATTTCTGCGGAAAATGAACAGGAATAGGGAGAACCAATGAGAGACTAGCTGGAGGTGTCTGGACGGGCAAATTTAAGTCTCATTTCCCACCAGGAAGAGGAATTAACCAAAGGCTCAGCGAGCCATGCCGAAACTACACTAGGGCCTGAAGCAATCCTGCGGTGTTGCGGCCAGCTCACAAGAAAGCGAGTTGAAGAAAGAAGCTCAGGGGCACTGTAATTCACAAACCTGCAGAGTTATAAATGACAGCTATCATCCAAAAATATATTGAAGTAAGGCTGCCAAGAGGACTTGAAAGCGGGGCAGAATTGCAGGAAACCAATTTCAGGAGGTAGACTGGAATTGCATGTAAAGCAGAGGAAAAGAGGCAGAACGTCCACAATGATGCACTTGGCCAAAAAGGGCATATGCGTTTTTTCCTGAATATATTCAGGAAAAAACGCATACGCCCTTTTTGGCCAACCAAGCAAGCTTGCAAAGGAAATCTGCACTACAATGAAGTCTCACTGCCCCCCGGTCAAAAGGGCCATCTGAAAAAAGTGTAAAATCCAGAAAGGCAGGACAGGCCATGGAGAACTGGGAGCCTTCTTATGCTGATGGGCGGGATGTTAATTGCCAACAGCCACTCTGGAGAAGTGTATGGTGTTTCCTGAAATATCTAAAAAACAAAGCAACAGAGTCTAGGGCACTTCCACTTATGGTCCTATAGCGTAGGGAAATTAAAATCAAAAAGACACAGCCACCCCAAAGTTTGGGATGGCTCTGTTTACAAGAAACTCGTTTACGGTACAAGTTCAATATCGCAGAAAGCTAAAAATGGATAAAGAAGTTGTGGTACTTACGTACAATGCAATATCACTCAGCAATGAAATCTATGTCATCAGGCCAGTAGCAGCATAATGACTGGATTCAGGTACGATGATTCTAAGTGAAATAAGTCACACAGAAAAAGAAACATCATAAGGTATCACTAATACACGGAATGTAAACTTGGCTACACAGGAACTGAATTACAAAACAGAATAGGGTCTCAAATGTAGAAAACCAACTTTTGCTTGCTTAAGGGGAAAGGTGAGTTGGGGTGCTGCATAAAACCAGAGATTGAAATTAGCACAGATACCTTTCCATAAGCCAAATATGTAATAGACAAGAGCTACTGCTTGCTCAACGAAGTGGACTCAACACCCCATATTAACCGCCTAAGAATATACCTGACTAGTAAGAATCTTAAAACCTATGGATTTATATGTCTCCGAAAGAGAATCAAGCGTGTGTACAGCGGCATAAACGCAGCAGTGATAGGATTGGTGAGGTTCGGTGAGCAAATGCAGACCCTTTGAAGTCATATTGCATGGTACCCATTCCATGGTTCTCAACTCTCCAGGTTTAAGGGATTCTTCCTTCAGCTAAAACATGCATGTGGAACCCAGAGTATGATCCACCATGTGATCAGGAAACGTGTTCAAATGTGTCTCAGTTTTCGTCCCCTGGTACTCGGATGCAATATTCCAGACGCTTTACTAACACTCTCCCCACTTGGAGAGTCAGTGCCTTTAACCTCCTGTTTGGCCCAGTTTGCAATTTTTGTGGAAAATGAACAGGAATAGGGAGAACCAATGAGAGACTAGCTGGAGGTGTCTGGACGTGCAAATTTAACTCTCATTTCCCACCAGGAAGAGGAATTAACCAAAGGCTCAGCGAGCCATGCCGAAATCACACTAGGGCCTGAAGCAATTCTGCGGCGTTGCGGCCAGATCACAAGAAAGCGAGTTGAAGAAAGGAGCTCAGGGGCACTGTAATTCACAAACCTACAGAGTTAAAAATGACAGCTATCGTCCAAAAATATATTGAAGTAAGGCTGCCAAGAGGACTTGAAATTGGGGCAGAATTGCAGGAAACCGATTTCAGGAGGTAGACTGGAATTGCATGTAAAGCAAAGGAAAAGAGGCAGAACGTCCACAATGATGCACTTGGCCAAAAAGGACGTATGCGTTTTTTCCTGAATATATTCAGGAAAAAACGCATACGCCCTTTTTGGCCAACCAAGCAAGCTTGCAAAGGAAATCTGCACTACAATGAAGTCTCACTGCCCCCCGGTCAAAAGGGCCATCTGAAAAAAGTGTAAAATCCAGAAAGGCAGGACAGGCCATGGAGAACTGGGAGCCTTCTTATGCTGATGGGCGGGATGTAAATTTCCAACAGCCACTCTGGAGAAGTGTATGGTGTTTCCTGAAACATCTAAAAAACAAAGCAACAGAGCCTAGGGCACTTCCACTTATGGTCCTATAGATTAGGGAAATTAAAATCAAAAAGACACAGCCACCCCAAAGTTTGGGACGGCTCTGTTTACAAGAACCTCATTTACGGTACAAGTTCAATATTGCAGAAAGCGAAAAATGGATAAAGAAGTTGTGGTACTTACGTACAATGCAATACCACTCAGCAATGAAATCTATGTCATCAGGCCAGTAGCAGCATAATGAGTGGATTCAGGTACGATGATTCTAAGTGAAATAAGGCACACAGAAAAAGAAACATCATAAGATATCACTAATACACGGAATGTAAACTTGCCTACACAGGAACTGAATTACAAAACAGAATAGGGTCTCAAATGTAGAAAAACAACTTATGCTTGCTTAAGGGGAAAGGTGAGTTGGGGTGCTACATAAAACCAGAGATTGAAATTAGCACAGATACCTTTTCATAAGACAAATATGTAATAGACAAGAGCTACTGCTTGCTCAACGAAGTGGACTCAACACCCCATATTAAACGCCTGAGAATATACCTGACTAGTAAGAATCTTAAAACCTATGGATTGATATGTCTACGAAAGAGAATCAAGCGTGTGTACAGCGGCATAAACGCAGCAGTGATAGGATTGGTGAGGTTCGGTGAGCAAATGCAGACCCTTTGAAGTCATATTGCATGGTACCCATTCCATGGTTCTCAACTCTCCAGGTTTAAGGGATTCTTCCTTCAGCTAAAACATGCATGTGGAACCCAGAGTATGATCCACCGTGTGATCGGGAAACGTGTTCAAATGTGTCTCAGTTTTCGTCCCCTGGTACTCGGGTGCAACATTCCAGATGCTTTACTAACACTCTCCCCACTTGGAGAGTCAGTGCCTTTAAACTCCTGTTTGGCCCAGTTTGCAATTTCTGTGGAAAATGAACAGGAATAGGGAGAACCAATGAGAGACTAGCTGGAGGTGTCTGGACGGGCAAATTTTACTCTCATTTCCCACCAGGAAGAGGAATTAACCAAAGGCTCAGCGAGCCGAGCCGGAACCACACTAGGGCCTGAAGCAATCCTGCGGTGTTGCGGCCAGCTCACAAGAAAGCGAGTTGAAGAAAGGAGCTCAGGGGCACTGTAATTCAAAAACCTGCAGAGTTAAAAATGACAGCTATCGTCCAAAAATATATTGAAGTAAGGCTGCCAAGAGGACTTGAAAGTGGGGCAGAATTGCAGGAAACCGATTTCAGGAGGTAGACTGGAATTGCATGTAAAGCATAGGAAAAGAGGCAGAACGTACACAACGATGCACTTGGCCAAAAAGGACGTATGCGTTTTTTCCTGAATATATTCAGGAAAAAACGCATACGCCCTTTTTGGCCAACCAAGCAAGCTTGCAAAGGAAATCTGCACTACAATGAAGTCTCACTGCCCCCCGGTCAAAAGGGCCATCTGAAAAAAGTGTAAAATCCAGAAAGGCAGGACAGGCCATGGAGAACTGGGAGCCTTCTTATGCTGATGGGCGGGATGTAAATTGCCAACAGCCACTCTGGAGAAGTGTATGGTGTTTCCTGAAACATCTAAAAAACAAAGCAACAGAGCCTAGGGCACTTCCACTTATGGTCCTATAGATTAGGGAAATTAAAATCAAAAAGACACAGCCACCCCAAAGTTTGGGACGGCTCTGTTTACAAGAACCTCATTTACGGTACAAGTTCAATATTGCAGAAAGCGAAAAATGGATAAAGAAGTTGTGGTACTTACGTACAATGCAATACCACTCAGCAATGAAATCTATGTCATCAGGCCAGTAGCAGCATAATGAGTGGATTCAGGTACGATGATTCTAAGTGAAATATGTCACACAGAAAAAAAAACATCATAAGATATCACTAATACACGGAATGTAAACTTGCCTACACAGGAACTGAATTACAAAACAGAATAGGGTCTCAAATGTAGAACACCAACATATGCTTGCTTAAGGGGAAAGGTGAGTTGGGGTGCTGCATAAAACCAGAGATTGAAATTAGCACAGATACCTTTCCATAAGCCAAATATGTAATAGACAAGAGCTACTGCTTGCTCAATGAAGTGGACTCAACACCCCATATTAAACGCCTAAGAATATACCTGACTAGTAAGAATCTTAAAACCAATGGATTTATATGTCTCCGAAAGAGAATCAAGCGTGTGTACAGCGGCATAAACGCAGCAGTGATAGGATTGGTGAGGTTCGGTGAGCAAATGCAGACCCTTTGAAGTCATATTGCATGGTACCCATTCCATGGTTCTCAACTCTCCAGGTTTAAGGGATTCTTCCTTCAGCTAAAACATGCATGTGGAACCCAGAGTATGATCCACCGTGTGATCGGGAAACGTGTTCAAATGTGTCTCAGTTTTCGTCCCCTGGTACTCGGGTGCAACATTCCAGAAGCTTTACTAACACTCTCCCCACTTGGAGAGTCAGTGCCTTTAACCTCCTGTTTGGCCCAGTTTGCAATTTCTGCGGAAAATGAACAGGAATAGGGAGAACCAATGAGAGACTAGCTGGAGGTGTCTGGACGGGCAAATTGAACTCTCATTTCCCACCAGGCAGAGGAATTAACCAAAGGCTCAGCGAGCCATGCCAGAACCACACTAGGGCCAGAAGCAATCCTGCGGTGTTGCGGCCAGCTCACAAGAAAGCGAGTTGAAGAAAGGAGCTCAGGGGCCCTGTAATTCACAAACCTGCAGAGTTCTAAATGACAGCTATCGTCCAAAAATATATTGAAGTAAGGCTGCCAAGAGGACTTGAAAGCGGGGCAGAATTGCAGGAAACCGATTTCAGGAGGTAGACTGGAATTGCATGTAAAGCATAGGAAAAGAGGCAGAACGTCCACAATGATGCACTTGGCCAAAAAGGGCGTATGCGTTTTTTCCTGAATATATTCAGGAAAAAACGCATACGCCCTTTTTGGCCAACCAAGCAAGCTTGCAAAGGAAATCTGCACTACAATGAAGTCTCACTGCCCCCCGGTCAAAAGGGCCATCTGAAAAAACTGTAAAATCCAGAAAGGCAGGACAGGCCATGGAGAACTGGGAGCCTTCTTATGCTGATGGGCGGGATGTAAATTGCCAACAGCCACTCTGGAGAAGTGTATGGTGTTTCCTGAAACATCTAAAAAACAAAGCAACAGAGCCTAGGGCACTTCCACTTATGGTCCTATAGCTTAGGGAAATTAAAATCAAAAAGACACAGCCACCCCAAAGTTTGGGACGGCTCTGTTTACAAGAACCTCGTTTACGGTACAAGTTCAATATCGCAGAAAGCGAAAAATGGATAAAGAAGTTGTGGTACTTACGTACAATGCAATACCACTCAGCAATGAAATCTATGTCATCAGGCCAGTAGCAGCATAATGAGTGGATTCAGGTACGATGATTCTAAGTGAAATAAGTCACACAGAAAAAGAAACATCATAAGATATCACTAATACACGGAATGTAAACTTGCCTACACAGGAATTGAATTACAAAACAGAATAGGGTCTCAAATGTAGAAAACCAACTTATGCTTGCTTAAGGGGAAAGGTGAGTTGGGGTGCTGCATAAAACCAGAGATTGAAATTAGCACAGATACCTTTCCATAAGCCAAATATGTAATAGACAAGAGCTACTGCTTGCTCAATGAAGTGGACTCAACACTCCATATTAAACGCCTAAGAATATACCTGACTAGTAAGAATCTTAAAGCCTATGGATTTATATGTCTCCGAAAGAGAAACCAGCGTGTGTACAGCGACATAAACGCAGCAGTGATAGGATTGGTGAGGTTCGATGAGCAAATGCAGACCCTTTGAAGTCATATTGCATGGTACCCATTCCATGCGTCTCAACTCTCCAGGTAAGGGATTCTTCCTTCAGCTAAAACATGCATGTGGAACCCAGAGTATGATCCACCGTGTGATCGGGAAACGTGTTCATATGTGTCTCAGTTTTCGTCCCCTGGTACTCGGGTGCAACATTCCAGACGCTTTACTAACACTCTCCCCACTTGGAGAGTCAGTGCCTTTAACCTCCTGTTTGGCCCAGTTTGCAATTTCTGCGGAAAATGAACAGGAATAGGGAGAACCAATGAGAGACTAGC
This sequence comes from Pseudorca crassidens, assembly GCF_039906515.1. NCBI lineage: Eukaryota > Metazoa > Chordata > Mammalia > Artiodactyla > Delphinidae > Pseudorca > Pseudorca crassidens. The sequence goes on from NW_027136301.1 coordinate 4,324,579, forward strand.
TGGAGGTGTCTGGACGGGCAAATTTAACTCTCATTTCCCACCAGGAAGAGGAATTAACCAAAGGCTCAGCGAGCCATGCCGGAACCACCCTAGGGCCTGAAGCAATCCTGCGGTGTTGCGGCCAGCTCACAAGAAAGCGAGTTGAAGAAAGGAGCTCAGGGGCACTGTAATTCACAAAGCTGCAGAGTTATAAATGACAGCTATCGTCCAAAAATATATTGAAGTAAGGCTGCCAAGAGGACTTGAAAGCGGGGCAGAATTGCAGGAAACCGATTTCCGGAGGTAGACTGGAATTGCATGTAAAGCTTAGGAAAAGAGGCAGAACGTCCACAATGATGCACTTGGCCAAAAAGGGCGTATGCGTTTTTTCCTGAATATATTCAGGAAAAAACGCATACGCCCTTTTTGGCCAACCAAGCAGGCTTGCAAAGGAAATCTGCACTACAATGAAGTCTCACTGCCCCCCGGTCAAAAGGGCCATCTGAAAAAACTGTAAAATCCAGAAAGGCAGGACAGACCATGGAGAACTGGGAGCCTACTTAGGCTGATTGGCGGGATGTAAATTGCCAACAGCCACTCTGGAGAAGTGTATGGTGTTTCCTGAAACATCTGAAAAACAAAGCAACAGAGCCTAGGGCACTTCCATTTTTGGTCCTATAGATTAGGGAAATTAAAATCAAAAAGACACAGCCACCCCAAAGTTTGTAATGGCTCTGTTTACAAGAACCTCGTTTACGATTCAAGTTCAATATCGCAGAAAGCGAAAAATGGATAAAGAAGTTGTGGTACATACGTACAATGCAATATCACTCAGCAATGAAATCTATGTCCTCAGGCCAGTAGCAGCATAATGAGTGGATTCAGGTACGATGATTCTAAGTGAAATAAGTCACACAGAAAAAGAAACATCGTAAGATATCACTAACACACGGATTGTAAACTTGGCTACACAGGAACTGAATTACAAAACAGAATAGGGTCTCAAATGTAGAAAACCAACTTATGCTTGCTTAAGGGGAAAGGTGAGTTGGGGTGCTGCAGAAAACCAGAGATTGAAATTAGCACAGATACCTTTCCATAAGCCAAATATGTAATAGACAAGAGCTACTCCTTGCTCAACGAAGTGGACTCAACACCCCATATTAAACGCCTAAGAATAAACCTGACTAGTAAGAATCTTAAAACCTATGGATTTATATGTCTCCGAAAGAGAACCACGCGTGTGTACAGGGCATAAACGCAGCAGTGATAGGATTGGTGAGGTTCGGTGAGCAAATGCAGACCCTTGGAAGTCATATTGCATGGTACCCATTCCATGGGTCTCAACTCTCCAGGTTTAAGGGATTCTTCCTTCAGCTAAAACATGCATGTGGAACCCAGAGTATGATCCACCGTGTGATCGGGAAACGTGTTCAAATGTGTCTCAGTTTTCGTCCCCTGGTACTCGGGTGCAACATTCCAGACGCTTTACTAACACTCTCCCCACTTGGAGAGTCAGTGCCTTTAACCTCCTGTTTGGCCCAGTTTGCAATTTCTGCGGAAAATGAACAGGAATAGGGAGAACCAATGAGAGACTAGCTGGGGGTGTCTGGACGGGCAAATTTAACTCTCATTTCCCACCAGGAAGAGGAATTAACCAAAGGCTCAGCGAGCCATGCCGGAACCACACTAGGGCCTGAAGCAATCCTGCGGTGTTGCGGCCAGCTCACAAGAAAGCCAGTTGAAAAAAGGAGCTCAGGGGCACTGTAATTCACAAACCTTCAGAGTTATAAATGACAGCTATCGTCCAAAAATATATTGAAGTAAGGCTGCCAAGCGGACTTGAAAGCGGGGCAGAATTGCAGGAAACCGATTTAAGGAGGTAGACTGGAATTGCATGTAAAGCATAGGAAAAGAGGCAGAACGTCCACAATGATGCACTTGGCCAAAAAGGGCGTATGCGTTTTTTCCTGAATATATTCCTGAATATATTCAGGAAAAAACGCATACGCCCTTTTTGGCCAACCAAGCAAGCTTGCAAAGGAAATCTGCACTACAATGAAGTCTCACTGCCCCCCGGTCAAAAGGGCCATCTGAAAAAACTGTAAAATCCAGAAAGGCAGGACAGGCCATGGAGAACTGGGAGCCTTCTTATGCTGATGGGCGGGATGTAAATTGCCAACAGCCACTCTGGAGAAGTGTATGGTGTTTCCTGAAACATCTAAAAAACAAAGCAACAGAGCCTAGGGCGCTTCCACTTATGGTCCTATAGATTAGGGAAATTAAAATCAAAAAGACACAGCCACCCCAAAGTTTGGGACGGCTCTGTTTACAAGAACCTCATTTACGGTACAAGTTCAATATCGCAGAAAGCGAAAAATGGATAAAGAAGTTGTGGTACTTACGTACAATGCAATACCACTCAGCAATGAAATCTATGTAATCAGGCCAGTAGCAGCATAATGAGTGGATTCAGGTATGATGATTCTAAGTGAAATAAGTCACACAGAAAAAGAAACATCATAAGATATCACTAATACACGGAATGTAAACTTGCCTACACAGGAACTGAATTACAAAACAGAATAGGGTCTCAAATGTAGAAAACCAACTTATGCTTGCTTAAGGGGAAAGGTGAGTTGGGGTGCTGCATAAAACCAGAGATTGAAATTAGCACAGATACCTTTCCATAAGCCAAATATGTAATAGACAAGAGCTACTGCTTGCTCAACGAAGTGGACTCAACACCCCATATTAAACGCCTAAGAATATACCTGACTAGTAAGAATCTTAAAGCCTATGGATTTATATGTCTCCGAAAGAGAATCAAGCGTGTGTACAGCGGCATAAACGCAGCAGTGATAGGATTGGTGAGGTTCGATGAGCAAATGCAGACCCTTTGAAGTCATATTGCATGGTACCCATTCCATGCGTCTCAACTCTCCAGGTAAGGGATTCTTCCTTCAGCTAAAACATGCATGTGGAACCCAGAGTATGATCCACCGTGTGATCGGGAAACGTGTTCATATGTGTCTCAGTTTTCGTCCCCTGGTACTCGGGTGCAACATTCCAGACGCTTTACTAACACTCTCCCCACTTGGAGAGTCAGTGCCTTTAACCTCCTGTTTGGCCCAGTTTGCAATTTCTGCGGAAAATGAACAGGAATAGGGAGAACCAATGAGAGACTAGCTGGAGGTGTCTGGACGGGCAAATTTAACTCTCATTTCCCACCAGGAAGAGGAATTAACCAAAGGCTCAGCGAGCCATGCCGGAACCACCCTAGGGCCTGAAGCAATCCTGCGGTGTTGCGGCCAGCTCACAAGAAAGCGAGTTGAAGAAAGAAGCTCAGGGACACTGTAATTCACAAACCTGCAGAGTTATAAATGACAGCTATCGTCCAAAAATATATTGAAGTAAGGCTGCCAAGAGGACTTGAAAGCGGGGAAGAATTGCAGGAAACCGATTTCAGGAGGTAGACTGGAATTGCATGAAAAGCATAGGAAAAGAGGCAGAACGTCCACAATGATGCACTTGGCCAAAAAGGGCGTATGCGTTTTTTCCTGAATATATTCAGGAAAAAACGCATACGCCCTTTTTGGCCAACCAAGCAAGCTTGCAAAGGAAATCTGCACTACAATGAAGTCTCACTGCCCCCCGGTCAAAAGGGCCATCTGAAAAAACTGTAAAATCCAGAAAGACAGGACAGGCCATGGAGAACTGGGAGCCTTCTTATGCTGATGGGCGGGATGTAAATTGCCAACAGCCACTCTGGAGAAGTGTATGGTGTTTCCTGAAACATCTAAAAAACAAAGCAACAGAGCCTAGGGCACTTCCACTTATGGTCCTATAGATTAGGGAAATTAAAATCAAAAAGACACAGCCACCCCAAAGTTTGGAATGGCTCTGTTTACAAGAACCTCGTTTACGATTCAAGTTCAATATCGCAGAAAGCGAAAAATGGATAAAGAAGTTGTGGTACTTACGTACAATGCAATATCACTCAGCAATGAAATCTATGTCATCAGGCCAGTAGCAGCATAATGAGTGGATTCAGGTACGATGATTCTAAGTAAAATAAGTCACACAGAAAAAGAAACATCGTAAGATATCACTAATACATGGATTGTAAACTTGGCTACACAGGAACTGAATTACAAAACAGAATAGGGTCTCAAATGTAGAAAACCAACTTATGCTTGCTTAAGGGGAAAGGTGAGTTGGGGTGCTGCATAAAACCAGAGATTGAAATTAGCACAGATACCTTTCCATAAGCCAAATATGTAATAGACAAGAGCTACTGCTTGCTCAACGAAGTGGACTCAACACCCCATATTAAACGACTAAGAATATACCTGACTAGTAAGAATCTTAAAACCTATGGATTTATATGTCTCCGAAAGAGAATCAAGCGTGTGTACAGCGACATAAACGCAGCAGTGATAGGATTGGTGAGGTTCGGTGAGCAAATGCAGACCCTTGGAAGTCATATTGCATGGTACCCATTCCATGGTTCTCAACTCTCCAGGTTTAAGGGATTCTTCCTTCAGCTAAAACATGCATGTGGAACCCAGAGTATGATCCACCGTGTGATCGAGAAACGTGTTCAAATGTGTCTCAGATTTCATCCCCTGGTACTCGGGTGCAACATTCCAGACACTTTACTAACACTCTCCCCACTTGGAGAATCAGTGCCTTTAACCTCCTGTTTGGCCCAGTTTGCAATTTCTGCGGAAAATGAACAGGAATAGGGAGAACCAATGACAGACTAGCTGGAGGTGTCTGGACGGGCAAATTTAACTCTCATTTCCCAACAGGAAGAGGAATTAACCAAAGGCTCAGCGAGCCATGCCGAAACTACACTAGGGCCTGAAGCAATCCTGCGGTGTTGCGGCCAGCTCACAAGAAAGCGAGTTGAAGAAAGGAGCTCAGGGGCACTGTAATTCACAAAGCTTCAGAGTTATAAATGACAGTTATCGTCCAAAAATATATTGAAGTAAGGCTGCCAAGAGGACTTGAAAGCGGGGCAGAATTGCAGGAAACCGATTTCAGGAGGTAGACTGGAATTGCATGTAAAGCATAGGAAAAGAGGCAGAACGTCCACAATGATGCACTTGGCCAAAAAGGGCGTATGGGTTTTTTCCTGAATATATTCAGGAAAAAACGCATACGCCCTTTTTGGCCAACCAAGCAAGCTTGCAAAGGAAATCTGCACTACAATGAAGTCTCACTGCCCCCCGGTCAAAAGAGCCATCTGAAAAAAGTGTAATATCCAGAAAGGCAGGACAGGCCATGGAGAACTGGGAGCCTTCTTATGCTGATGGGCGGGATGTAAATTGCCAACAGCCACTCTGGAGAAGTGTATGGTGTTTCCTGAAACATCTAAAAAACCAAAGCAACAGAGCCTAGGGCACTTCCACTTATGGTCCTATAGATTAGGGAAATTAAAATCAAAAAGACACAGCCACCCCAAAGTTTGGGACGGCTATGTTTACAAGAACCTCATTTACGGTACAAGTTCAATATCGCAGAAAGCGAAAAATGGATAAAGAAGTTGTGGAACTTACGTACAATGCAATATCACTCAGCAATGAAATCTATGTCATCAGGCCAGTAGCAGCATAATGAATGGATTCAGGTACGATGATTCTAAGTAAAATAAGTCACACAGAAAAAGAAACATCATAAGGTATCACTAATACACGGAATGTAAACTTGGCTACACAGGAACTGAATTACAAAACAGAATAGGGTCTCAAATGTAGAAAACCAACTTATGCTTGCTTAAGGGGAAAGGTGAGTTGGGGTGCTGCATAAAACCAGAGATTGAAATTAACACAGATACCTTTCCATAAGCCAAATATGTAATAGACAAGAGCTACTGCTTGCTCAACGAAGTGGACTCAACACCCCATATTAAACGCCTAAGAATATACCTGACTAGTAAGAATCTTAAAACCTATGGATTTATATGTCTCCGAAAGAGAATCCAGCGTGTGTACAGGGCATAAACGCAGCAGTGATAGGATTGGTGAGGTTCGGTGAGCAAATGCAGACCCTTTGAAGTCATATTGCATGGTACCCATTCCATGGGTCTCAACTCTCCAGGTTTAAGGGATTCTTCCTTCAGCTAAAACATGCATGTGGATCCCAGAGTATGATCCACCATGTGATCGGGAAACGTGTTCAAATGTGTCTCAGTTTTCGTCCCCTGGTACTCGGGTGCAACATTCCAGACGCTTTACTAACACTCTCCCCACTTGGAGAGTCAGTGCCTTTAACCTCCTGTTTGGCCCAGTTTGCAATTTCTGCGGAAAATGAACAGGAATAGGGAGAACCAATGAGAGACTAGCTGGGGGTGTCTGGACGGGCAAATTTAACTCTCATTTCCCACCAGGAAGAGGAATTAACCAAAGGCTCAGCGAGCCATGCCGGAACCACACTAGGGCCTGAAGCAATCCTGCGGTGTTGCGGCCAGCTCACAAGAAAGCCAGTTGAAAAAAGGAGCTCAGGGGCACTGTAATTCACAAACCTTCAGAGTTATAAATGACAGCTATCGTCCAAAAATATATTGAAGTAAGGCTGCCAAGCGGACTTGAAAGCGGGGCAGAATTGCAGGAAACCGATTTAAGGAGGTAGACTGGAATTGCATGTAAAGCATAGGAAAAGAGGCAGAACGTCCACAATGATGCACTTGGCCAAAAAGGGCGTATGCGTTTTTTCCTGAATATATTCCTGAATATATTCAGGAAAAAACGCATACGCCCTTTTTGGCCAACCAAGCAAGCTTGCAAAGGAAATCTGCACTACAATGAAGTCTCACTGCCCCCCGGTCAAAAGGGCCATCTGAAAAAACTGTAAAATCCAGAAAGGCAGGACAGGCCATGGAGAACTGGGAGCCTTCTTATGCTGATGGGCGGGATGTAAATTGCCAACAGCCACTCTGGAGAAGTGTATGGTGTTTCCTGAAACATCTAAAAAACAAAGCAACAGAGCCTAGGGCACTTCCACTTATGGTCCTATAGATTAGGGAAATTAAAATCAAAAAGACACAGCCACCCCAAAGTTTGGGACGGCTCTGTTTACAAGAACCTCATTTACGGTACAAGTTCAATATCGCAGAAAGCGAAAAATGGATAAAGAAGTTGTGGTACTTACGTACAATGCAATACCACTCAGCAATGAAATCTATGTCATCAGGCCAGTAGCAGCATAATGAGTGGATTCAGGTACGATGATTCTAAGTGAAATAAGTCACACAGAAAAAGAAACATCATAAGATATCACTAATACACAGAATGTAAACTTGCCTACACAGGAACTGAATTACAAAACAGAATAGGGTCTCAAATGTAGAAAACCAACTTATGCTTGCTTAAGGGGAAAGGTGAGTTGGGGTGCTGCATAAAACCAGAGATTGAAATTAGCACAGATACCTTTCCATAAGCCAAATATGTAATAGACAAGAACTACTGCTTGCTCAACGAAGTGGACTCAACACTCCATATTAAACGCCTAAGAATATACCTGACTAGTAAGAATCTTAAAGCCTATGGATTTATATGTCTCCAAAAGAGAAACCAGCGTGTGTACAGCGACATAAACGCAGCAGTGATAGGATTGGTGAGGTTCGATGAGCAAATGCACACCCTTTGAAGTCATATTGCATGGTACCCATTCCATGCGTCTCAACTCTCCAGGTAAGGGATTCTTCCTTCAGCTAAAACATGCATGTGGAACCCAGAGTATGATCCACCGTGTGATCGGGAAACGTGTTCATATGTGTCTCAGTTTTCGTCCCCTGGTACTCGGGTGCAACATTCCAGACGCTTTACTAACACTCTCCCCACTTGGAGAGTCAGTGCCTTTAACCTCCTGTTTGGCCCAGTTTGCAATTTCTGCGGAAAATGAACAGGAATAGGGAGAACCAATGAGAGACTAGCTGGAGGAGTCTGGACGGGCAAATTTAACTCTCATTTCCCACCAGGAAGAGGAATTAACCAAAGGCTCAGCGAGCCATGCCGGAACCACCCTAGGGCCTGAAGCAATCCTGCGGTGTTGCGGCCAGCTCACAAGAAAGCGAGTTGAAGAAAGGAGCTCAGGGGCACTGTAATTCACAAAGCTGCAGAGTTATAAATGACAGCTATCGTCCAAAAATATATTGAAGTAAGGCTGCCAAGAGGACTTGAAAGCGGGGCAGAATTGCAGGAAACCGATTTCCGGAGGTAGACTGGAATTGCATGTAAAGCTTAGGAAAAGAGGCAGAACGTCCACAATGATGCACTTGGCCAAAAAGGGCGTATGCGTTTTTTCCTGAATATATTCAGGAAAAAACGCATACGCCCTTTTTGGCCAACCAAGCAGGCTTGCAAAGGAAATCTGCACTACAATGAAGTCTCACTGCCCCCCGGTCAAAAGAGCCATCTGAAAAAAGTGTAAAATCCAGAAAGGCAGGACAGACCATGGAGAACTGGGAGCCTACTTAGGCTGATGGGCGGGATGTAAATTGCCAACAGCCACTCTGGAGAAGTGTATGGTGTTTCCTGAAACATCTGAAAAACAAAGCAACAGAGCCTAGGGCACTTCCATTTTTGGTCCTATAGATTAGGGAAATTAAAATCAAAAAGACACAGCCACCCCAAAGTTTGGAATGGCTCTGTTTACAAGAACCTCGTTTACGATTCAAGTTCAATATCGCAGAAAGCGAAAAATGGATAAAGAAGTTGTGGTACTTACGTACAATGCAATATCACTCAGCAATGAAATCTATGTCATCAGGCCAGTAGCAGCATAATGAGTGGATTCAGGTACGATGATTCTAAGTGAAATAAGTCACACAGAAAAAGAAACATCGTAAGATATCACTAACACACGGATTGTAAACTTGGCTACACAGGAACTGAATTACAAAAGAGAATAGGGTCTCAAATGTAGAAAACCAACTTATGCTTGCTTAAGGGGAAAGGTGAGTTGGGGTGCTGCAGAAAACCAGAGATTGAAATTAGCACAGATACCTTTCCATAAGCCAAATATGTAATAGACAAGAGCTACTCCTTGCTCAACGAAGTGGACTCAACACCCCATATTAAATGCCTAAGAATAAACCTGACTAGTAAGAATCTTAAAACCTATGGATTTATATGTCTCCGAAAGAGAACCAAGCGTGTGTACAGCGGCATAAACGCAGCAGTGATAGGATTGGTGAGGTTCGGTGAGCAAATGCAGACCCTTGGAAGTCATATTGCATGGTACCCATTCCATGGTTCTCAACTCTCCAGGTTTAAGGGATTCTTCCTTCAGCTAAAACATGCATGTGGAACGCAGAGTATGATTCACCGTGTGATCGGGAAACGTGTTCAAATGTGTCTCAGATTTCGTCCCCTGGTACTCGGGTGCAACATTCCAGACACTTTACTAACACGCTCCCCACTTGGAGAGTCAGTGCCTTTAACCTCCTGTTTGGCCCAGTTTGCAATTTCTGCGGAAAATGAACAGGAATAGGGAGAACCAATGAGAGACTACCTGGAGGTGTCTGGACGGGCAAATTTAACTCTCATTTCCCTCCAGGAAGAGGAATTAACCAAAGGCTAAGCGAGCCATGCCGAAACTACACTAGGGCTTGAAGCAATCCTGCGGTGTTGCGGCCAGCTCACAAGAAAGCGAGTTGAAGAAAGAAGCTCAGGGACACTGTAATTCACAAACCTGCAGAGTTATAAATGACAGCTATCATCCAAAAATATATTGAAGTAAGGCTGCCAAGAGGACTTGAAAGCGGGGCAGAATTGCAGGAAACCGATTTCAGGAGGTAGACTGGAATTGCATGAAAAGCATAGGAAAAGAGGCAGAACGTCCACAATGATGCACTTGGCTAAAAAGGGCGTATGCGTTTTTTCCTGAATATATTCAGGAAAAAACGCATACGCCCTTTTTGGCCAACCAAGCAAGCTTGCAAAGGAAATCTGCACTACAATGAAGTCTCACTGCCCCCCGGTCAAAAGGGCCATCTGAAAAAACTGTAAAATCCAGAAAGGCAGGACAGGCCATGGACAACTGGGAGCCTTCTTATGCTGATGGGCGGGATGTAAATTGCCAACAGCCACTCTGGAGAAGTGTATGGTGTTTCCTGAAACATCTAAAAAACAAAGCAACAGAGCCTAGGGCGCTTCCACTTATGGTCCTATAGATTAGGGAAATTAAAATCAAAAAGACACAGCCACCCCAAAGTTTGGGACGGCTCTGTTTACAAGAACCTCATTTACGGTACAAGTTCAATATCGCAGAAAGCGAAAAATGGATAAAGAAGTTGTGGTACTTACGTACAATGCAATATCACTCAGCAATGAAATCTATGTCATCAGGCCAGTAGCAGCATAATGAGTGGATTCAGGTACGATGATTCTAAGTGAAATAAGTCACACAGAAAAAGAAACATCATAAGATATCACTAATACACGGAATGTAAACTTGCCTACACAGGAACTGAATTACAAAACAGAATAGGGTCTCAAATGTAGAAAACCAACTTATGCTTGCTTAAGGGGAAAGGTGAGTTGGGGTGCTGCATAAAACCAGAGATTGAAATTAGCACAGATACCTTTCCATAAGCCAAATATGTAATAGACAAGAGCTACTGCTTGCTCAACGAAGAGGACTCAACACCCCATATTAAACGCCTAAGAATATACCTGACTAGTAAGAATCTTAAAGCCTATGGATTTATATGTCTCCGAAAGAGAATCAAGCGTGTGTACAGCGGCATAAACGCAGCAGTGATAGGATTGGTGAGGTTCGATGAGCAAATGCAGACCCTTTGAAGTCATATTGCATGGTACCCATTCCATGCGTCTCAACTCTCCAGGTAAGGGATTCTTCCTTCAGCTAAAACATGCATGTGGAACCCAGAGTATGATCCACCGTGAGATCGGGAAACGTGTTCATATGTGTCTCAGTTTTCGTCCCCTGGTACTCGGGTGCAACATTCCAGATGCTTTACTAACACTCTCCCCACTTGGAGAGTCAGTGCCTTTAACCTCCTGTTTGGCCCAGTTTGCAATTTCTGCGGAAAATGAACAGGAATAGGGAGAACCAATGAGAGACTAGCTGGAGGTGTCTGGACGGGCAAATTTAACTCTCATTTCCCACCAGGAAGAGGAATTAACCAAAGGCTCAGCGAGCCATGCCGGAACCACCCTAGGGCCTGAAGCAATCCTGCGGTGTTGCGGCCAGCTCACAAGAAAGCGAGTTGAAGAAAGGAGCTCAGGGGCACTGTAATTCACAAACCTGCAGAGTTATAAATGACAGCTATCGTCCAAAAATATATTGAAGTAAGGCTGCCAAGAGGACTTGAAAGTGGGGCAGAATTGCAGGAAACCGATTTCCGGAGGTAGACTGGAATTGCATGTAAAGCTTAGGAAAAGAGGCAGAACGTCCACAATGATGCACTTGGCCAAAAAGGGCGTATGCGTTTTTTCCTGAATATATTCAGGAAAAAACGCATACGCCCTTTTTGGCCAACCAAGCAGGCTTGCAAAGGAAATCTGCACTACAATGAAGTCTCACTGCCCCCCGGTCAAAAGGGCCATCTGAAAAAAGTGTAAAATCCAGAAAGGCAGGACAGACCATGGAGAACTGGGAGCCTACTTAGGCTGATGGGCGGGATGTAAATTGCCAACAGCCACTCTGGAGAAGTGTATGGTGTTTCCTGAAACATCTGAAAAACAAAGCAACAGAGCCTAGGGCACTTCCATTTTTGGTCCTATAGATTAGGGAAATTAAAATCAAAAAGACACAGCCACCCCAAAGTTTGGAATGGCTCTGTTTACAAGAACCTCGTTTACGATTCAAGTTCAATATCGCAGAAAGCGAAAAATGGATAAAGAAGTTGTGGTACTTACGTACAATGCAATATCACTCAGCAATGAAATCTATGTCATCAGGCCAGTAGCAGCATAATGAGTGGATTCAGGTACGATGATTCTAAGTGAAATAAGTCACACAGAAAAAGAAACATCATAAGATATCACTAATACACGGAAGGTAAACTTGGCTACACAGGAACTGAACTACAAAACAGAATAGGGTCTCAAATGTAGAAAACCAACTTATGCTTGCTTAAGGGGAAAGGTGAGTTGGGGTGCTGCATAAAACCAGAGATTGAAATTAACACAGATACCTTTCCATAAGCTAAATATGTAATAGACAAGAGCTACTCCTTGCTCAACGATGTGGACTCAACACCCCATATTAAACGCCTAAGAATATACCTGACTAGTAAGAATCTTAAAACCAATGGATTTATATGTCTCCGAAAGAGAATCAAGCGTGTGTACAGTGGCATAAACGCAGCAGTGATAGGATTGGTGAGGTTCGGTGAGCAAATGCAGACCCTGTGAAGTCATATTGCATGGTACCCATTCCATGGGTCTCAACTCTCCAGGTTTAAGGGATTCTTCCTTCAGCTAAAACATGCATGTGGAACCCAGAGTATGATCCACCGTGTGATCGGGAAACGTGTTCAAATGTGTCTCAGTTTTCGTCCCCTGGTACTCGGGTGCAACATTCCAGACGCTTTACTAACACTCTCCCCACTTGGAGAGTCAGTGCCTTTAACCTGCTGTTGGGCCCAGTTTGCAATTTCTGCGGAAAATGAACAGGAATAGGGAGAACCAATGAGAGACTAGCTGGAGGTGTCTGGACGGGCAAATTTAACTCTCATTTCCCACCAGGAAGAGGAATTAACCAAAGGCTCAGCGAACCATGCCGGAACCACACTAGGGCCTGAAGCAATCCTGCAGAGTTGCGGCCAGCTCACAAGAAAGCGAGTTGAAGAAAGGAGCTCAGGGGCACTGTAATTCACAAACCTGCAGAGTTATAAATGACAGCTATCGTCCAAAAATATATTGAAGTAAGGCTGCCAAGAGGACTTGAAAGCGGGGCAGAATTGCAGGAAACCGATTTCAGGAGGTAGACTGGAATTGGATGTAAAGCATAGGAAAAGAGGCAGAACGTCCACAATGATGCACTTGGCCAAAAAGGGCGTATGCGTTTTTTCCTGAATATATTCAGGAAAAAACGCATACGCCCTTTTTGGCCAACCAAGCAAGCTTGCAAAGGAAATCTGCACTACAATGAAGTCTCACTGCCCCCCGGTCAAAAGGGCTATCTGAAGAAAGTGTAAAATCCAGAAAGGCAGGACAGGCCATGGAGAACTGGGAGCCTTGTTATGCTGATGGGCGTGATGTAAATTGCCAACAGCCACTCTGGAGTAGTGTATGGTGTTTCCTGAAACATCTAAAAAACAAAGCACCAGAGCCTAGGGCACTTCCACTTATGGTCCTATAGCTTAGGGAAATTAAAATCAAAAAGACACAGCCACCCCAAGTTTGAGAGGGCTCTGTTTACATGAACCTCGTTTACGGTACAAGTTCAATATCGCAGAAAGCGAAAAATGGATAAAGAAGTTGTGGTACTTACGTACAATGCAATATCACTCAGCAATGAAATCTATGTCATCAGGCCAGTAGCAGCATAATGAGTGGATTCAGGTACGATGATTCTAAGTGAAATAAGTCACACAGAAAAAGAAACATCGTAAGATATCACTAATACACGGAATGTAAGCTTGGCTACACAGGAACTGAATTACAAAACAGAACAGGGTCTCAAATGTAGAAAACCAACTTATGCTTGCTTAAGGGGAAAGGTGAGTTGGGGTGCTGCATAAAACCAGAGATTGAAATTAACACAGATAACTTTGTATAAGACAAATATGTAATAGACCAGAGCTACTCCTTGCTCAACGAAGTGGACTCAACACCCCATATTAAACGCCTAAGAATATACCTGACTAGTAAGAATCTTAAAACCTATGGATTTATATGTCTCCGAAAGAGAATCCAGCGTGTGTACAGCGGCATAAAGGCAGCAGTGAAAGGATTGGTGAGGTTCGGTGAGCAAATGAAGACCGTTTGAAGTCATATTGCATGGTACCCATTCCATGGTTCTCAACTCTCTAGGTTTAAGGGATTCTTCCTTCAGCTAAAACATGCATGTGGAACCCAGAGTATGATCCAACGTGTGATCGGGAAACGTGTTCAAATGTGTCTCAGTTTTCGTCCCCTGGTACTCGGGTGCAACATTCCAGACGCTTTACTAACACTCTCCCCACTTGGAGAGTCAGTGCCTTTAACCTCCTGTTTGGCCCAGTTTGCAATTTCTGCGGAAAATGAACAGGAATAGGGAGAAACAATGAGAGACTAGCTGGAGGTGTCTGGACGGGCAAATTTAACTCTCATTTCCCACCAGGAAGAGGAATTAACCAAAGGCTCAGCGAGCCATGCCGGAACCACACTAGGGCCTGAAGCAATCCTGCGGTGTTGCGGCCAGCTCACAAGAAAGCGAGTTGAAGAAAGGAGCTCAGGGGCACTGTAATTCACAAACCTGCAGAGTTATAAATGACAGCTATCGTCCAAAAATATATTGAAGTAAGGCTGCCAAGAGGACTTGAAAGCGGGGAAGAATTGCAGGAAACCGATTTCAGGAGGTAGACTGGAATTGCATGTAAAGCATAGGAAAAGAGGCAGAACGTCCACAATGATGCACTTGGCCAAAAAGGGCGTATGCGTTTTTTCCTGAATATATTCAGGAAAAAACGCATACGCCCTTTTTGGCCAACCAAGCAAGCTTGCAAAGGATATCTGCACTACAATGAAGTCTCACTGCCCCCCTGTCAAAAGGGCCATCTGAAAAAAGTGTAAAATCCTGAAAGGCAGGACAGGCCATGGAGAACTGGGAGCCTTGTTATGCTGAGGGGCGGGATGTAAATTGCCAAGAACCACTCTGGAGAAGTGTATGGTGTTTCCTGAAACATCTAAAAAACAAAGAAACAGAGCCTAGGGCACTTCTACTTATGGTCCTATAGCTTAGGGAAATTAAAATCAAAAAGAAACAGCCACCCCAAAGTTTGGGACGGCTCTGTTTACAAGAACCTCGTTTACGGTACAAGTTCAATATCGCAGAAAGCGAAAAATGGATAAAGAAGTTGTGGTACTTACGTACAATGCAATATCACTCAGCAATGAAATCTATGTCATCAGGCCAGTAGCAGCATAATGAGTGGATTCAGGTACGATGATTCTAAGTGAAATAAGTCACACAGAAAAAGAAACATCATAAGATATCACTAATACACGGAAGGTAAACTTGGCTACACAGGAACTGAATTACAAAACAGAATAGGGTCTCAAATGTAGAAAACCAACTTATGCTTGCTTAAGGGGAAAGGTGAGTTGGGGTGCTGCATAAAACCAGAGATTGAAATTAACACAGATACCTTTCCATAAGCTAAATATGTAATAGACAAGAGCTACTCCTTGCTCAACGATGTGGACTCAACACCCCATATTAAACGCCTAAGAATATACCTGACTAGTAAGAATCTTAAAACCAATGGATTTATATGTCTCCGAAAGAGAATCAAGCGTGTGTACAGTGGCATAAACGCAGCAGTGATAGGATTGGTGAGGTTCGGTGAGCAAATGCAGACCCTGTGAAGTCATATTGCATGGTACCCATTCCATGGGTCTCAACTCTCCAGGTTTAAGGGATTCTTCCTTCAGCTAAAACATGCATGTGGAACCCAGAGTATGATCCACCGTGTGATCGGGAAACGTGTTCAAATGTGTCTCAGTTTTCGTCCCCTGGTACTCGGGTGCAACATTCCAGACGCTTTACTAACACTCTCCCCACTTGGAGAGTCAGTGCCTTTAACCTGCTGTTGGGCCCAGTTTGCAATTTCTGCGGAAAATGAACAGGAATAGGGAGAACCAATGAGAGACTAGCTGGAGGTGTCTGGACGGGCAAATTTAACTCTCATTTCCCACCAGGAAGAGGAATTAACCAAAGGCTCAGCGAACCATGCCGGAACCACACTAGGGCCTGAAGCAATCCTGCAGAGTTGCGGCCAGCTCACAAGAAAGCGAGTTGAAGAAAGGAGCTCAGGGGCACTGTAATTCACAAACCTGCAGAGTTATAAATGACAGCTATCGTCCAAAAATATATTGAAGTAAGGCTGCCAAGAGGACTTGAAAGCGGGGCAGAATTGCAGGAAACCGATTTCAGGAGGTAGACTGGAATTGGATGTAAAGCATAGGAAAAGAGGCAGAACGTCCACAATGATGCACTTGGCCAAAAAGGGCGTATGCGTTTTTTCCTGAATATATTCAGGAAAAAACGCATACGCCCTTTTTGGCCAACCAAGCAAGCTTGCAAAGGAAATCTGCACTACAATGAAGTCTCACTGCCCCCCGGTCAAAAGGGCTATCTGAAGAAAGTGTAAAATCCAGAAAGGCAGGACAGGCCATGGAGAACTGGGAGCCTTGTTATGCTGATGGGCGTGATGTAAATTGCCAACAGCCACTCTGGAGTAGTGTATGGTGTTTCCTGAAACATCTAAAAAACAAAGCACCAGAGCCTAGGGCACTTCCACTTATGGTCCTATAGCTTAGGGAAATTAAAATCAAAAAGACACAGCCACCCCAAGTTTGAGAGGGCTCTGTTTACATGAACCTCGTTTACGGTACAAGTTCAATATCGCAGAAAGCGAAAAATGGATAAAGAAGTTGTGGTACTTACGTACAATGCAATATCACTCAGCAATGAAATCTATGTCATCAGGCCAGTAGCAGCATAATGAGTGGATTCAGGTACGATGATTCTAAGTGAAATAAGTCACACAGAAAAAGAAACATCGTAAGATATCACTAATACACGGAATGTAAGCTTGGCTACACAGGAACTGAATTACAAAACAGAACAGGGTCTCAAATGTAGAAAACCAACTTATGCTTGCTTAAGGGGAAAGGTGAGTTGGGGTGCTGCATAAAACCAGAGATTGAAATTAACACAGATAACTTTGTATAAGACAAATATGTAATAGACCAGAGCTACTCCTTGCTCAACGAAGTGGACTCAACACCCCATATTAAACGCCTAAGAATATACCTGACTAGTAAGAATCTTAAAACCTATGGATTTATATGTCTCCGAAAGAGAATCCAGCGTGTGTACAGCGGCATAAAGGCAGCAGTGAAAGGATTGGTGAGGTTCGGTGAGCAAATGAAGACCGTTTGAAGTCATATTGCATGGTACCCATTCCATGGTTCTCAACTCTCTAGGTTTAAGGGATTCTTCCTTCAGCTAAAACATGCATGTGGAACCCAGAGTATGATCCAACGTGTGATCGGGAAACGTGTTCAAATGTGTCTCAGTTTTCGTCCCCTGGTACTCGGGTGCAACATTCCAGACGCTTTACTAACACTCTCCCCACTTGGAGAGTCAGTGCCTTTAACCTCCTGTTTGGCCCAGTTTGCAATTTCTGCGGAAAATGAACAGGAATAGGGAGAAACAATGAGAGACTAGCTGGAGGTGTCTGGACGGGCAAATTTAACTCTCATTTCCCACCAGGAAGAGGAATTAACCAAAGGCTCAGCGAGCCATGCCGGAACCACACTAGGGCCTGAAGCAATCCTGCGGTGTTGCGGCCAGCTCACAAGAAAGCGAGTTGAAGAAAGGAGCTCAGGGGCACTGTAATTCACAAACCTGCAGAGTTATAAATGACAGCTATCGTCCAAAAATATATTGAAGTAAGGCTGCCAAGAGGACTTGAAAGCGGGGAAGAATTGCAGGAAACCGATTTCAGGAGGTAGACTGGAATTGCATGTAAAGCATAGGAAAAGAGGCAGAACGTCCACAATGATGCACTTGGCCAAAAAGGGCGTATGCGTTTTTTCCTGAATATATTCAGGAAAAAACGCATACGCCCTTTTTGGCCAACCAAGCAAGCTTGCAAAGGATATCTGCACTACAATGAAGTCTCACTGCCCCCCTGTCAAAAGGGCCATCTGAAAAAAGTGTAAAATCCTGAAAGGCAGGACAGGCCATGGAGAACTGGGAGCCTTGTTATGCTGAGGGGCGGGATGTAAATTGCCAAGAACCACTCTGGAGAAGTGTATGGTGTTTCCTGAAACATCTAAAAAACAAAGAAACAGAGCCTAGGGCACTTCTACTTATGGTCCTATAGCTTAGGGAAATTAAAATCAAAAAGAAACAGCCACCCCAAAGTTTGGGACGGCTCTGTTTACAAGAACCTCGTTTACGGTACAAGTTCAATATCGCAGAAAGCGAAAAATGGATAAAGAAGTTGTGGTACTTACGTACACTGCAATATCACTCAGCAATGAAATCTATGTCATCAGGCCAGTAGCAGCATAATGAATGGATTCAGGTACGATGATTCTAAGTAAAATAAGTCACACAGAAAAAGAAACATCATAAGGTATCACTAATACACGGAATGTAAAGTTGGCTACACAGGAACTGAATTACAAAACAGAATAGGGTCTCAAATGTAGAAAACCAACTTATGCTTGCTTAAGGGGAAAGGTGAGTTGGGGTGCTGCATAAAACCAGAGATTGAAATTAACACAGATACCTTTCCATAAGCCAAATATGTAATAGACAAGAGCTACTGCTTGCTCAACTAAGTGGACTCAAAACCCCATATTAAACGCCTAAGTATATACCAGACTAGTAAGAATCTTAAAACCTATGGATTTATATGTCTCCGAAAGAGAATCCAGCGTGTGTACAGGGCATAAACGCAGCAGTGATAGGATTGGTGAGGTTCGGTGAGCAAATGCAGACCCTTTGAAGTCATATTGCATGGTACCCATTCCATGGGTCTCAACTCTCCAGGTTTAAGGGATTCTTCCTTCAGCTAAAACATGCATGTGGAACCCAGAGTATGATCCACCGTGTGATCGGGAAACGTGTTCAAATGTGTCTCAGTTTTCGTCCCCTGGTACTCGGGTGCAACATTCCAGACGCTTTACTAACACTCTCCCCACTTGGAGAGTCAGTGCCTTTAACCTCCTGTTTGGCCCAGTTTGCAATTTCTGTGGAAAATTAACAGGAATAGGGAGAACCAATGAGAGACTAGCTGGAGGTGTCTGGACGGGCAAATTTAACTCTCATTTCCCACCAGGAAGAGGAATTAACCAAAGGCTCAGCGAGCCATGCCGGAACCACACTAGGGCCTGAAGCAATCCTGCGGTGTTGTGGCCAGCTCACAAGAAAGCGAGTTGAAGAAAGGAGCTCAGGGGCACTGTAATTCACAAACCTGCAGAGTTATAAATGACAGCTATCGTCCAAAAATATATTGAAGTAAGGCTGCCAAGAGGACTTGAAAGCGGGGCAGAATTGCAGGAAACCGATTTCAGGAGGTAGACTGGAATTGCATGTAAAGCATAGGAAAAGAGGCAGAACGTCCACAATGATGCACTTGGCCAAAAAGGGCGTATGGGTTTTTTCCTGAATATATTCAGGAAAAAACGCATACGCCCTTTTTGGCCAACCAAGCAAGCTTGCAAAGGAAATCTGCACTACAATGAAGTCTCACTGCCCCCCGGTCAAAAGGACAATCTGAAAAAAGTGTAAAATCCAGAAAGGCAGGACAGGCCATGGAGAACTGGGAGCCTTCTTATGCTGATGGGCGGGATGTAAATTGCCAACAGCCACTCTGGAGAAGTGTATGGTGTTTCCTGAAACATCTAAAAAACAAAGCAACAGAGCCTAGGGCACTTCCACTTATGGTCCTATAGATTAGGGAAATTAAAATCAAAAACACACAGCCACCCCAAAGTTTGGGACGGCTATGTTTACAAGAACCTCATTTATGGTACAAGTTCAATATCGCAGAAAGCGAAAAATGGATAAAGAAGTTGTGGAACTTACGTACAATGCAATATCACTCAGCAATGAAATCTATGTCATCAGGCCAGTAGCAGCATAATGAATGGATTCAGGTACGATGATTCTAAGTAAAATAAGTTACACAGAAAAAGAAACATCATAAGGTATCACTAATACACGGAATGTAAACTTGGCTACACAGGAACTGAATTACAAAACAGAATAGGGTCTCAAATGTAGAAAACCAACTTATGCTTGCTTAAGGGGAAAGGTGAGTTGGGGTGCTGCATAAAACCAGAGATTGAAATTAACACAGATACCTTTCCATAAGCCAAATATGTAATAGACAAGAGCTACTGCTTGCTCAACGAAGTGGACTCAACACCCCATATTAAACGCCTAAGAATATACCTGACTAGTAAGAATCTTAAAACCTATGGATTTATATGTCTCCGAAAGAGAATCCAGCGTGTGTACAGGGCATAAACGCAGCAGTGATAGGATTGGTGAGGTTCGGTGAGCAAATGCAGACCCTTTGAAGTCATATTGCATGGTACCCATTCCATGGGTCTCAACTCTCCAGGTTTAAGGGATTCTTCCTTCAGCTAAAACATGCATGTGGAACCCAGAGTATGATCCACCATGTGATCGGGAAACGTGTTCAAATGTGTCTCAGTTTTCGTCCCCTGGTACTCGGATGCAACATTCCAGACGCTTTACTAACACTCTCCCCACTTGGAGAGTCAGTGCCTTTAACCTCCTGTTTGGCCCAGTTTGCAATTTTTGTGGAAAATGAACAGGAATAGGGAGAACCAATGAGAGACTAGCTGGAGGTGTCTGGACGGGCAAATTTAACTCTCATTTCCCACCAGGAAGAGGAATTATCCAAAGGCTCAGAGAGCCATGCCGGAACCACACTAGGGCCTGAAGCAATCCTGCGGTGTTGCGGCCAGCTCACAAGAAACCAGTTGAAAAAAGGAGCTCAGGGGCACTGTAATTCACAAACCTGCAGAGTTATAAATGACAGCTATCATCCAAAAATATATTGAAGTAAGGCTGCCAAGAGGACTTGAAAGCGGGGCAGAATTGCAGGAAACCGATTTCAGGAGGTAGACTGGAATTGCATGTAAAGCATAGGAAAAGAGGCAGAACGTCCACAATGATGCACTTGGCCAAAAAGGACGTATGCGTTTTTTCCTGAATATATTCAGGAAAAAACGCATACACCCTTTTTGGTCAACCAAGCAAGCTTGCAAAGGAAATCTGCACTACAATGAAGTCTCACTGCCCCCCGGTCAAAAGGGCCATCTGAAAAAAGTGTAAAATCCAGAAAGGCAGGACAGGCCATGGAGAACTGGGAGCCTAGTTAGACTGATGGGCGGGATGTAAATTGCCAACAGCCACTCTGGAGAAGTGTATGGCGTTTCCTGAAACATCTAAAAAACAAAGCAACAGAGACTAGGGGACTTCCACTTATGGTCCTATAGATTAGGGAAATTAAAATCAAAAAGACACAGCCACCCCAAAGTCTGGGACGGCTCTGTTTACAAGAACCTCGTTTACATACAAGTTCAATATCGCAGAAAGCGAAAAATGGATAAAGAAGTTGTGGTACTAACGTACAATGCAATACCACTCAGCAATGAAATCTATGTCATCAGGCCAGTAGCAGCATAATGAGTGGATTCAGGTACGATGATTCTAAGTGAAATAAGTCACACAGAAAAAGAAACATCATAAAGTATCACTAATACACGGAATGTAAACTTGCCTACACAGGAACTGAATTACAAAACAGAATAGGGTCTCAAATGTAGAAAACCAACTTATGCTTGCTTAAGGGGAAAGGTGAGTTGTGGTGCTGCATAAAACCAGAGAGTGAAATTAGCACAGATACCTTTCCATAAGCCAAATATGTAATAGACAAGAGCTACTGCTTGCTCAACGAAGTGGACTCAACACCCCATATTAAACGCCTAAGAATATACCTGACTAGTAAGAATCTTAAAACCTATGGATTTATATGTCTCCGAAAGAGAATCAAGCGTGTGTACAGCGGCATAAACGCAGCAGTGATAGGATTGGTGAGGTTCGGTGAGCAAATGCAGACCCTTTGAAGTCATATTGCATGGTACCCATTCCATGGTTCTCAACTCTCCAGGTTTAAGGGATTCTTCCTTCAGCTAAAACATGCATGTGGAACCCAGAGTATGATCCACCGTGTGATCGGGAAACGTGTTCAAATGTGTCTCAGTTTTCGTCCCCTGGTACTTGGGTGCAACATTCCAGACGCTTTACTAACACTCTCCCCACTTGGAGAGTCAGTGTCTTTAACCTCCTGTTTGGCCCAGTTTGCAATTTCTGCGGAAAATGAACAGGAATAGGGAGAACCAATGACAGACTAGCTGGAGGTGTCTGGACGGGCACATTTAACTCTCATTTCCCACCAGGAAGAGGAATTAACCAAAGGCTCAGCGAGCCATGCCGGAACCACACTAGGGCCCGAATCCATCCTGCGGTGTTGCGGCCAGCTCACAAGAAAGCGAGTTGAAGAAAGGAGCTCAGTGGCACTGCCATTCACAAACCTGCAGAGTTATAAATGACAGTTATCTTCCAAAAATATATTGAAGTAAGGCTGCCAAGAGGACTTGAAAGCGGGGCAGAATTGCAGAAAACCGATTTCAGGAGGTAGACTGGAATTGCATGTAAAGCATAGGAAAAGAGGCAGAACGTCCACAATGATGCACTTGGCCAAAAAGGGCGTATGCGTTTTTTCCTGAATATATTCAGGAAAAAACGCATACGCCCATTTTGGCCAACCAAGCAAGCTTGCAAAGGAAATCTCCACTACAATGAAGTCTCACTGCCCCCCGGTCAAAAGGGCCATCTGAAAAAAGTGTAAAATCCAGAAAAGCAGGACAGGCCATGGAGAACTGGGAGCCTTGTTATGCTGATGGGCGGGATGTAAATTGCCAACAGCCACTCTGGAGAAGTGTATGGTGTTTCCTGAAACATCTAAAAAACAAAGCAACAGAGCCTAGGGCACTTCCACTTATGGTCCTATAGATTAGGGAAATTAAAATCAAAAAGACACAGCCACCCCAAAGTTTGGGATGGCTCTGTTTACAAGAACCTCATTTACGGTACAAGTTCAATATCGCAGAAAGCGAAAAATGGATAAAGAAGTTGTGGTACTTACGTACAATGCAATATCACTCAGCAATGAAATCTATGTCATCAGGCCAGTAGCAGCATAATAAGTGGATTCAGGTACGATGATTCTAAGTAAAATAAGTCACACAGAAAAAGAAACATCATAAGGTATCACTAATACACGGAATGTAAACTTGGCTACACAGGAACTGAATTACAAAACAGAATAGTGTCTCAAATGTAGAAAACCAACTTATGCTTGCTTAAGGGGAAAGGTGAGTTGGGGTGCTGCATAAAACCAGAGATTGAAATTAGCATAGATACCTTTCCATAAGTCAAATATGTAATAGACAAGAGCTACTGCTTGCTCAACGAAGTGGACTCAACACCCCATATTAAACGCCTAAGAATATACCTGACTAGTAAGAATCTTAACACCTATGGATTTATATGTCTCTGAAAGATAATCCAGCGTGTGTACAGCAGCATAAACGCAGCAGTGATAGGATTGGTGAGGTTCGCTGAGCAAATGCAGACCCTTTGAAATCATATTGCATGGTACCCATTCCATGCGTCTCAACTCTCCAGGTTTAAGGGATTCTTCCTTCAGCTAAAACATGCATGTGGAACCCAGAGTATGATCCACCATGTGATCGAGAAACGTGTTCAAATGTGTCTCAGTTTTCGACCCCTGGTACTCGGGTGCAACATTCCAGACGCTTTACTAACACTCTCCCCACTTGGAGAGTCAGCGCCTTTATCCTCCTGTTTGGCCCAGTGTGCAATTTCTGCGGAAAATGAACAGGAATAGGGAGAACCAATCAGAGACTAGCTGGAGGTGTCTGGACGGGCAAATTTAACTCTCATTTCCCACCAGGAAGAGGAATTAACCAAAGGCTCAGCGAGCCATGCCGGAACCACCCTAGGGCCTGAAGCAATCCTGCGGTGTTGCGGCCAGCTCACAAGAAAGCCAGTTGAAAAAAGGAGCTCAGGGGCACTGTAATTTACACACCTTCAGAGTTATAAATGACAGCTATCGTCCAAAAATATATTGAAGTAAGGCTGCCAAGAGGACTTGAAAGCGGGGCAGAATTGCAGGAAACCGATTTCAGGAGGTAGACTGGAATTGCATGTAAAGCATAGGAAAAGAGGCAGAACGTCCACAATGATGCACTTGGCCAAAAAGGGCGTATGCGTTTTTTCCTGAATATATTCAGGAAAAAACGCATACGCCCTTTTTGGCCAACGAAGCAAGCTTGCAAAGGAAATCTGCACTACAATGAAGTCTCACTGCCCCCCCGGTCAAAAGGGCCATCTGAAAAAAGTGTAAAATCCAGAAAGGCAGGACAGGCCATGGAGAACTGGGAGCCTTCTTATGCTGATGGGTGGGATGTAAATTGCAAACAGCCACTCTGGAGAAGTGTATGGTGTTTCCCGAAATATCTAAAAAACAAAGCAACAGAGCCTAGGGCACTTCCACTTATGTTCCTATAGCTTAGGGAAATTAAAATCAAAAAGACACAGCCACCCCAAAGTTCGGGACGGCTCTGTTTACAAGAACCTCGTTTACAGTACAAGTTCAATATCGCAGAAAGCGAAAAATGGATAAAGAAGTTGTGGTACTTACGTACAATGCAATATCACTCAGCAATGAAATCTATGTCATCAGGACAGTAGCAGCATAATGAGTGGATTCAGGTACAATGATTCTAAGTGAAATAAATCACACAGAAAAAGAAACATCATAAGGTATCACTAATACACGGAATGTAAACATGGCTACACAGGAACTGAATTACAAAACAGAATAGGGTCTCAAATGTAGAAAACCAACTTATGCTTGCTTAAGGGGAAAGGTGAGTTGGGGTGCTGCATAAAACCAGAGATTGAAATTAGCATAGATACCTTTCCATAAGTCAAATATGTAATAGACAAGAGCTACTGCTTGCTCAACGAAGTGGACTCAACACCCCTATTAAACGCCTAAGAATATACCTGACTAGTAAGAATCTTAAAACCTATGGATTTATATGTCTCCAAAAGAGAATCCAGCGTGTGTACAACGGCATAAACGCAGCAGTGATAGGATTGGTGAGGTTCGGTGAGCAAATGCAGACCCTTTGAAGTCATATTGCATGGTACCCATTCCATGGTTCTCAACTCTCCAGGTTTAAGGGAATCTTCCTTCAGCTAAAACATGCATGTGGAACCCAGAGTATGATCCACCGTGTGATCGGGAAACGTGTTCAAATGTGTCTCAGTTTTCGTCCCCTGGTACTCGGGTGCAACATTCCAGACGCTTTACTAACACTCTCCCCACTTGGAGAGTCAGTGCCTTTAACCTCCTGTTTGGCCCAGTTTGCAATTTCTGCGGAAAATGAACAGGAATAGGGAGAACCAATGAGAGACTAGCTGGAGGTGTCTGGACGGGCAAATTTAACTCTCATTTCCCACCAGGAAGAGGAATTAACCAAAGGCTCAGCGAGCCATGCCGGAACCACACTAGGGCCTGAAGCAATCCTGCGGTGTTGCGGCCAGCTCACAAAAAAGCCAGTTGAAAAAAGGAGCTCAGGGGCACTGTAATTCACAAAGCTTCAGAGTTATAAATGACAGCTATCGTCCAAAAATATATTGAAGTAAGGCTGCCAAGAGGATTTGAAAGCGGGAAGAATTGCAGGAAACCGATTTCAGGAGGTAGACTGGAATTGCATGTAAAGCATAGGAAAAGAGGCAGAACGTCCACAATGATGCACTTGGCCAAAAAGGGCGTATGCGTTTTTTCCTGAATATATTCCTGAATATATTCAGGAAAAAACGCATACGCCCTTTTTGGCCAACCAAGCAAGCTTGCAAAGGAAATCTGCACTACAATGAAGTCTCACTGCCCCCCGGTCAAAAGGGCCATCTGAAAAAAGTGTAAAATCCAGAAAGGCAGGACAGGCCATGGAGAAATGGGAGCCTTCTTATGCTGATGGGCGGGATGTAAATTGCCAACAGCCACTCTGGAGAAGTGTATGGTGTTTCCTGAAACATCTAAAAAACAAAGCAACAGAGCCTAGGGCACTTCCACTTATGGTCCTATAGATTAGGGAAATTAAAATCAAAAAGACACAGCCACCCCAAAGTTTGGGACGGCTCTGTTTACAAGAACCTCATTTATGGTACAAGTTCAATATTGCAGAAAGCGAAAAATGGATAAAGAAGTTGTGGTACTTACGTACAATGCAATACCACTCAGCAATGAAATCTATGTCATCAGGCCAGTAGCAGCATAATGAGTGGATTCAGGTACGATGATTCTAAGTGAAATAAGTCCCACAGAAAAAGAAACATCATAAGATATCATTAATACACGGAATGTAAACTTGCCAACACAGGAACTGAATTACAAAACAGAATAGGGTCTCAAATGTAGAAAAACAACTTATGCTTGCTTAAGGGGAAAGGTGAGTTGGGGTGCTGCATAAAACCAGAGATTGAAATTAGCACAGATACCTTTCCATAAGCCAAATATGTAATAGACAAGAGCTACTGCTTGCTCAACGAAGTGGACTCAACACCCCATATTAAACGCCTAAGAATATACCTGACTAGTAAGAATCTTAAAGCCTATGGATTTATATGTCTCCGAAAGAGAATCAAGCGTGTGTACAGCGGCATAAACGCAGCAGTGATAGGATTGGTGAGGTTCGGTGAGCAAATGCAGACCCTTTGAAGTCATATTGCATGGTACCCATTCCATGCGTCTCAACTCTCCAGGTAAGGGATTCTTCCTTCAGCTAAAACATGCATGTGGAACCCAGAGTATGATCCACCGTGTGATCGGGAAACGTGTTCATATGTGTCTCAGTTTTCGTCCCCTGGTACTCGGGTGCAACATTCCAGACGCTTTACTAACACTCTCCCCACTTGGAGAGTCAGTGCCTTTAACCTCCTGTTTGGCCCAGTTTGCAATTTCTGTGGAAAATTAACAGGAATAGGGAGAACCAATGAGAGACTAGCTGGAGGTGTCTGGACGGGCAAATTTAACTCTCATTTCCCACCAGGAAGAGGAATTAACCAAAGGCTCAGCGAGCCATGCCGAAACTACACTAGGGCTTGAAGCAATCCTGCGGTGTTGCGGCCAGCTCACAAGAAAGCGAGTTGAAGAAAGAAGCTCAGGGGCACTGTAATTCACAAACCTTCAGAGTTCTAAATGACAGCTATCGTCCAAAAATATATTGAAATAAGGCTGCCAAGAGGAATTGAAAGCGGGGCAGAATTGCAGGAAACCGTTTTCAGGAGGTAGACTGGAATTGCATGTAAAGCATAGGAAAAGAGGCAGAACGTCCACAATGATGCACTTGGCCAAAAAGGGCGTATGCGTTTTTTCCTGAATATATTCAGGAAAAAACGCATACGCACTTTTTGGCCAACCAAGCAAGCTTGCAAAGGAAATCTGCACTACAATGAAGTCTCACTGCCCCCCGGTCAAAAGGGCCATCTGAAAAAAGTGTAAAATCCAGAAAGGCAGGACAGACCATGGAGAACTGGGAGCCTTCTTATGCTGATGGGCGGGATGTAAATTGCCAACAGCCACTCTGGAGAAGTGTGTGGTGTTTCCTGAAACATCTGAAAAACAAAGCAACAGAGCCTTGGGCACTTCCATTTTTGGTCCTATAGATTAGGGAAATTAAAATCAAAAAGACACAGCCACCCCAAAGTTTGGGACGGCTCTGTTTACAAGAACCTCGTTTACGGTACAAGTTCAATATCGCAGAAAGCGAAAAATGGATAAAGAAGTTGTGGTACTTACGTACAATGCAATATCACTCAGCAATGAAATCTATGTCATCAGGCCAGTAGCAGCATAATGAGTGGATTCAGGTACGATGATTCTAAGTGAAATAAGTCACACAGAAAAAGAAACATCATAAGGTATCACTAATACACGGAATGTAAACTTGGCTACACAGGAACTGAATTACAAAACAGAATAGGGTCTCAAATGTAGAAAACCAACTTATGCTTGCTTAAGGGGAAAGGTGAGTTGGGGTGCTGCATAAAACCAGAGATTGAAATTAGCACAGATACCTTTCCATAAGCCAAATATGTAATAGACAAGAGCTACTGCTTGCTCAATGAAGTGGACTCAACACCCCATATTAAACGCCTAAGAATATACCTGACTAGTAAGAATCTTAAAACCTATGGATTGATATGTCTCCGAAAGAGAATCAAGTGTGTGTACAGCGGCATAAACGCAGCAGTGATAGGATTGGTGAGGTTCGGTGAGCAAATGCAGACCCTTTGAAGTCATATTGCATGGTACCCATTCCATGGTTCTCAACTCTCCAGGTAAGGGATTCTTCCTTCAGCTAAAACATGCATGTGGAACCCAGAGTATGATCCACCGTGTGATCGGGAAACGTGTTCATATGTGTCTCAGTTTTCGTCCCCTGGTACTCGGGTGCAACATTCCAGACGCTTTACTAACACTCTCCCCACTTGGAGAGTCAGTGCCTTTAACCTCCTGTTTGGCCCAGTTTGCAATTTCTGTGGAAAATTAACAGGAATAGGGAGAACCAATGAGAGACTAGCTGGAGGTGTCTGGACGGGCAAATTTAACTCTCATTTCCCACCAGGAAGAGGAATTAACCAAAGGCTCAGCGAGCCATGCCGAAACTACACTAGGGCTTGAAGCAATCCTGCGGTGTTGCGGCCAGCTCACAAGAAAGCGAGTTGAAGAAAGAAGCTCAGGGGCACTGTAATTCACAAACCTGCAGAGTTATAAATGACAGCTGTCATCCAAAAATATATTGAAGTAAGGCTGCCAAGAGGACTTGAAAGCGGGGCAGAATTGCAGGAAACCGATTTCAGGAGGTAGACAGGAATTGCATGAAAAGCATAGGAAAAGAGGCAGAACGTCCACAATGATGCACTTGGCCAAAAAGGGCGTATGCGTTTTTTCCTGAATATATTCAGGAAAAAACGCATACGCCCTTTTTGGCCAACCAAGCAAGCTTGCAAAGGAAATCTGCACTACAATGAAGTCTCACTGCCCCCCGGTCAAAAGGGCCATCTGAAAAAAGTGTAAAATCCAGAAAGGCAGGACAGGCCATGGAGAACTGGGAGCCTAGTTAGGCTGATGGGCGGGATGTAAATTGCCAACAGCCACTCTGGAGAAGTGTATGGTGTTTCCTGAAACATCTAAAAAACAAAGCAACAGAGCCTAGGGCACTTCCACTTATGGTCCTATAGATTAGGGAAATTAAAATCAAAAAGACACAGCCACCCCAAAGTTTGGGACGGCTCTGTTTACAAGAACCTCATTTACGGTACAAGTTCAATATTGCAGAAAGCGAAAAATGGATAAAGAAGTTGTTGTATTTACGTACAATGCAATACCACTCAGCAATGAAATCTATGTCATCAGGCCAGTAGCAGCATAATGAGTGGATTCAGGTACGATGATTCTAAGTGAAATAAGTCACACAGAAAAAGAAACATCATAAGATATCACTAATACACGGAATGTAAACTTGCCTACACAGGAACTGAATTACAAAACAGAATAGGGTCTCAAATGTAGAAAACCAACTTATGCTTGCTTAAGGGGAAAGGTGAGTTGGGGTGCTGCATAAAACCAGAGATTGAAATTAGCACAGATACCTTTCCATAAGCCAAATATGTAATAGACAAGAGCTACTGCTTGCTCAACGAAGTGGACTCAACACCCCATATTAAACGCCTAAGAATATACCTGACTAGTAAGAATCTTAAAACCTATGGATTGATATGTCTACGAAAGAGAATCAAGCGTGTGTACAGCGGCATAAACGCAGCAGTGATAGGATTGGTGAGGTTCGGTGAGCAAATGCAGACCCTTTGAAGTCATATTGCATGGTACCCATTCCATGCGTCTCAACTCTCCAGGTTTAAGGGATTCTTCCTTCAGTTAAAACATGCATGTGGAACCCAGAGTATGATCCACCGTGTGATCGGGAAACGTGTTCAAATGTGTCTCAGTTTTCGTCCCCTGGTACTCGGGTGCAACATTCCAGATGCTTTACTAACACTCTCCCCACTTGGAGAGTCAGTGCCTTTAAACTCCTGTTTGGCCCAGTTTGCAATTTCTGCGGAAAATGAACAGGAATAGGGAGAACCAATCAGAGACTAGCTGGAGGTGTCTGGACGGGCAAATTTAACTCTCATTTCCCACCAGGAAGAGGAATTAACCAAAGGCTCAGCGAGCCATGCCGGAACCACACTAGGGCCTGAAGCAATCCTGCGGTGTTGCGGCCAGCTCACAAGAAAGCCAGTTGAAAAAAGGAGCTCAGGGGCACTGTAATTCACAAACCTTCGGAGTTATAAATGACAGCTATCGTCCAAAAATATATTGAAGTAAGGCTGCCAAGAGGACTTGAAAGCGGGGCAGAATTGCAGGAAACCGATTTCAGGAGGTAGACTGGAATTGCATGTAAAGCATAGGAAAAGAGGCAGAACGTCCACAATGATGCACTTGGCCAAAAAGGGCGTATGCGTTTTTTCCTAAATATATTCCTGAATATATTCAGGAAAAAACGCATACGCCCATTTTGGCCAACCAAGCAAGCTTGCAAAGGAAATCTCCACTACAATGAAGTCTCACTGCCCCCCGGTCAAAAGGGCCATCTGAAAAAAGTGTAAAATCCAGAAAAGCAGGACAGGCCATGGAGAACTGGGAGCCTTGTTATGCTGATGGGCGGGATGTAAATTGCCAACAGCCACTCTGGAGAAGTGTATGGTGTTTCCTGAAACATCTAAAAAACAAAGCAACAGAGCCTAGGGCACTTCCACTTATGGTCCTATAGATTAGGGAAATTAAAATCAAAAAGACACAGCCACCCCAAAGTTTGGGATGGCTCTGTTTACAAGAACCTCATTTACGGTACAAGTTCAATATCGCAGAAAGCGAAAAATGGATAAAGAAGTTGTGGTACTTACGTACAATGCAATATCACTCAGCAATGAAATCTATGTCATCAGGCCAGTAGCAGCATAATAAGTGGATTCAGGTACGATGATTCTAAGTAAAATAAGTCACACAGAAAAAGAAACATCATAAGGTATCACTAATACACGGAATGTAAACTTGGCTACACAGGAACTGAATTACAAAACAGAATAGTGTCTCAAATGTAGAAAACCAACTTATGCTTGCTTAAGGGGAAAGGTGAGTTGGGGTGCTGCATAAAACCAGAGATTGAAATTAGCATAGATACCTTTCCATAAGTCAAATATGTAATAGACAAGAGCTACTGCTTGCTCAACGAAGTGGACTCAACACCCCATATTTAACGCCTAAGAATATACCTGACTAGTAAGAATCTTAACACCTATGGATTTATATGTCTCTGAAAGATAATCCAGCGTGTGTACAGCAGCATAAACGCAGCAGTGATAGGATTGGTGAGGTTCGGTGAGCAAATGCAGACCCTTTGAAATCATATTGCATGGTACCCATTCCATGCGTCTCAACTCTCCAGGTTTAAGGGATTCTTCCTTCAGCTAAAACATGCATGTGGAACCCAGAGTATGATCCACCATGTGATCGAGAAACGTGTTCAAATGTGTCTCAGTTTTCGACCCCTGGTACTCGGGTGCAACATTCCAGACGCTTTACTAACACTCTCCCCACTTGGAGAGTCAGCGCCTTTATCCTCCTGTTTGGCCCAGTGTGCAATTTCTGCGGAAAATGAACAGGAATAGGGAGAACCAATCAGAGACTAGCTGGAGGTGTCTGGACGGGCAAATTTAACTCTCATTTCCCACCAGGAAGAGGAATTAACCAAAGGCTCAGCGAGCCATGCCGGAACCACCCTAGGGCCTGAAGCAATCCTGCGGTGTTGCGGCCAGCTCACAAGAAAGCCAGTTGAAAAAAGGAGCTCAGGGGCACTGTAATTTACAAACCTTCAGAGTTATAAATGACAGCTATCGTCCAAAAATATATTGAAGTAAGGCTGCCAAGAGGACTTGAAAGCGGGGCAGAATTGCAGGAAACCGATTTCAGGAGGTAGACTGGAATTGCATGTAAAGCATAGGAAAAGAGGCAGAACGTCCACAATGATGCACTTGGCCAAAAAGGGCGTATGCGTTTTTTCCTGAATATATTCAGGAAAAAACGCATACGCCCTTTTTGGCCAACGAAGCAAGCTTGCAAAGGAAATCTGCACTACAATGAAGTCTCACTGCCCCCCCGGTCAAAAGGGCCATCTGAAAAAAGTGTAAAATCCAGAAAGGCAGGACAGGCCATGGAGAACTGGGAGCCTTCTTATGCTGATGGGTGGGATGTAAATTGCAAACAGCCACTCTGGAGAAGTGTATGGTGTTTCCCGAAATATCTAAAAAACAAAGCAACAGAGCCTAGGGCACTTCCACTTATGTTCCTATAGCTTAGGGAAATTAAAATCAAAAAGACACAGCCACCCCAAAGTTCGGGACGGCTCTGTTTACAAGAACCTCGTTTACAGTACAAGTTCAATATCGCAGAAAGCGAAAAATGGATAAAGAAGTTGTGGTACTTACGTACAATGCAATATCACTCAGCAATGAAATCTATGTCATCAGGACAGTAGCAGCATAATGAGTGGATTCAGGTACAATGATTCTAAGTGAAATAAATCACACAGAAAAAGAAACATCATAAGGTATCACTAATACACGGAATGTAAACATGGCTAAACAGGAACTGAATTACAAAACAGAATAGGGTCTCAAATGTAGAAAACCAACTTATGCTTGCTTAAGGGGAAAGGTGAGTTGGGGTGCTGCATAAAACCAGAGATTAAAATTAGCATAGATACCTTTCCATAAGTCAAATATGTAATAGACAAGAGCTACTGCTTGCTCAACGAAGTGGAC
This sequence comes from Pseudorca crassidens, assembly GCF_039906515.1. Lineage (NCBI taxonomy): Eukaryota > Metazoa > Chordata > Mammalia > Artiodactyla > Delphinidae > Pseudorca > Pseudorca crassidens. The sequence goes on from NW_027136301.1 coordinate 4,357,339, forward strand.
TCAACACCCCTATTAAACGCCTAAGAATATACCTGACTAGTAAGAATCTTAAAACCTATGGATTTATATGTCTCCAAAAGAGAATCCAGCGTGTGTACAACGGCATAAACGCAGCAGTGATAGGATTGGTGAGGTTCGGTGAGCAAATGCAGACCCTTTGAAGTCATATTGCATGGTACCCATTCCATGGTTCTCAACTCTCCAGGTTTAAGGGAATCTTCCTTCAGCTAAAACATGCATGTGGAACCCAGAGTATGATCCACCGTGTGATCGGGAAACGTGTTCAAATGTGTCTCAGTTTTCGTCCCCTGGTACTCGGGTGCAACATTCCAGACGCTTTACTAACACTCTCCCCACTTGGAGAGTCAGTGCCTTTAACCTCCTGTTTGGCCCAGTTTGCAATTTCTGCGGAAAATGAACAGGAATAGGGAGAACCAATGAGAGACTAGCTGGAGGTGTCTGGACGGGCAAATTTAACTCTCATTTCCCACCAGGAAGAGGAATTAACCAAAGGCTCAGCGAGCCATGCCGGAACCACACTAGGGCCTGAAGCAATCCTGCGGTGTTGCGGCCAGCTCACAAAAAAGCCAGTTGAAAAAAGGAGCTCAGGGGCACTGTAATTCACAAAGCTTCAGAGTTATAAATGACAGCTATCGTCCAAAAATATATTGAAGTAAGGCTGCCAAGAGGATTTGAAAGCGGGAAGAATTGCAGGAAACCGATTTCAGGAGGTAGACTGGAATTGCATGTAAAGCATAGGAAAAGAGGCAGAACGTCCACAATGATGCACTTGGCCAAAAAGGGCGTATGCGTTTTTTCCTGAATATATTCCTGAATATATTCAGGAAAAAACGCATACGCCCTTTTTGGCCAACCAAGCAAGCTTGCAAAGGAAATCTGCACTACAATGAAGTCTCACTGCCCCCCGGTCAAAAGGGCCATCTGAAAAAAGTGTAAAATCCAGAAAGGCAGGACAGGCCATGGAGAACTGGGAGCCTTCTTATGCTGATGGGCGGGATGTAAATTGCCAACAGCCACTCTGGAGAAGTGTATGGTGTTTCCTGAAACATCTAAAAAACAAAGCAACAGAGCCTAGGGCACTTCCACTTATGGTCCTATAGATTAGGGAAATTAAAATCAAAAAGACACAGCCACCCCAAGGTTTGGGACGGCTCTGTTTACAAGAACCTCATTTACGGTACAAGTTCAATATTGCAGAAAGCGAAAAATGGATAAAGAAGTTGTGGTACTTACGTACAATGCAATACCACTCAGCAATGAAATCTATGTCATCAGGCCAGTAGCAGCATAATGAGTGGATTCAGGTACGATGATTCTAAGTGAAATAAGTCCCACAGAAAAAGAAACATCATAAGATATCATTAATACACGGAATGTAAACTTGCCTACACAGGAACTGAATTACAAAACAGAATAGGGTCTCAAATGTAGAAAAACAACTTATGCTTGCTTAAGGGGAAAGGTGAGTTGGGGTGCTGCATAAAACCAGAGATTGAAATTAGCACAGATACCTTTCCATAAGCCAAATATGTAATAGACAAGAGCTACTGCTTGCTCAACGAAGTGGACTCAACACCCCATATTAAACGCCTAAGAATATACCTGACTAGTAAGAATCTTAAAGCCTATGGATTTATATGTCTCCGAAAGAGAATCCAGCGTGTGTACAGCGGCATAAACGCAGCAGTGATAGGATTGGTGAGGTTCGGTGAGCAAATGCAGACCCTTTGAAGTCATATTGCATGGTACCCATTCCATGCGTCTCAACTCTCCAGGTAAGGGATTCTTCCTTCAGCTAAAACATGCATGTGGAACCCAGAGTATGATCCACCGTGTGATCGGGAAACGTGTTCATATGTGTCTCAGTTTTCGTCCCCTGGTACTCGGGTGCAACATTCCAGACGCTTTACTAACACTCTCCCCACTTGGAGAGTCAGTGCCTTTAACCTCCTGTTTGGCCCAGTTTGCAATTTCTGTGGAAAATTAACAGGAATAGGGAGAACCAATGAGAGACTAGCTGGAGGTGTCTGGACGGGCAAATTTAACTCTCATTTCCCACCAGGAAGAGGAATTAACCAAAGGCTCAGCGAGCCATGCCGAAACTACACTAGGGCTTGAAGCAATCCTGCGGTGTTGCGGCCAGCTCACAAGAAAGCGAGTTGAAGAAAGAAGCTCAGGGGCACTGTAATTCACAAACCTTCAGAGTTCTAAATGACAGCTATCGTCCAAAAATATATTGAAGTAAGGCTGCCAAGAGGACTTGAAAGCGGGGCAGAATTGCAGGAAACCGTTTTCAGGAGGTAGACTGGAATTGCATGTAAAGCATAGGAAAAGAGGCAGAACGTCCACAATGATGCACTTGGCCAAAAAGGGCGTATGCGTTTTTTCCTGAATATATTCAGGAAAAAACGCATACACACTTTTTGGCCAACCAAGCAAGCTTGCAAAGGAAATCTGCACTACAATGAAGTCTCACTGCCCCCCGGTCAAAAGGGCCATCTGAAAAAAGTGTAAAATCCAGAAAGGCAGGACAGACCATGGAGAACTGGGAGCCTTCTTATGCTGATGGGCGGGATGTAAATTGCCAACAGCCACTCTGGAGAAGTGTATGGTGTTTCCTGAAACATCTGAAAAACAAAGCAACAGAGCCTAGGGCACTTCCATTTTTGGTCCTATAGATTAGGGAAATTAAAATCAAAAAGACACAGCCACCCCAAAGTTTGGGACGGCTCTGTTTACAAGAACCTCGTTTACGGTACAAGTTCAATATCACAGAAAGCGAAAAATGGATAAAGAAGTTGTGGTACTTACGTACAATGCAATATCACTCAGCAATGAAATCTATGTCATCAGGCCAGTAGCAGCATAATGAGTGGATTCAGGTACGATGATTCTAAGTGAAATAAGTCACACAGAAAAAGAAACATCATAAGGTATCACTAATACACGGAATGTAAACTTGGCTACACAGGAACTGAATTACAAAACAGAATAGGGTCTCAAATGTAGAAAACCAACTTATGCTTGCTTAAGGGGAAAGGTGAGTTGGGGTGCTGCATAAAACCAGAGATTGAAATTACCACAGATACCTTTCCATAAGCCAAATATGTAATAGACAAGAGCTACTCCTTGCTCAACGAAGTGGACTCAACACCCCATATTAAACGCCTAAGAATATACCTGACTAGTAAGAATCTTAAAACCTATGGATTGATATGTCTCCGAAAGAGAATCAAGTGTGTGTACAGCGGCATAAACGCAGCAGTGATAGGATTGGTGAGGTTCGGTGAGCAAATGCAGACCCTTTGAAGTCATATTGCATGGTACCCATTCCATGGTTCTCAACTCTCCAGGTAAGGGATTCTTCCTTCAGCTAAAACATGCATGTGGAACCCAGAGTATGATCCACCGTGTGATCGGGAAACGTGTTCATATGTGTCTCAGTTTTCGTCCCCTGGTACTCGGGTGCAACATTCCAGACGCTTTACAAACACTCTCCCCACTTGGAGAGTCAGTGCCTTTAACCTCCTGTTTGGCCCAGTTTGCAATTTCTGTGGAAAATTAACAGGAATAGGGAGAACCAATGAGAGACTAGCTGGAGGTGTCTGGACGGGCAAATTTAACTCTCATTTCCCACCAGGAAGAGGAATTAACCAAAGGCTCAGCGAGCCATGCCGAAACTACACTAGGGCTTGAAGCAATCCTGCGGTGTTGCGGCCAGCTCACAAGAAAGCGAGTTGAAGAAAGAAGCTCAGGGGCACTGTAATTCACAAACCTGCAGAGTTATAAATGACAGCTGTCATCCAAAAATATATTGAAGTAAGGCTGCCAAGAGGACTTGAAAGCGGGGCAGAATTGCAGGAAACCGATTTCAGGAGGTAGACAGGAATTGCATGAAAAGCATAGGAAAAGAGGCAGAACGTCCACAATGATGCACTTGGCCAAAAAGGGCGCATGCGTTTTTTCCTGAATATATTCAGGAAAAAACGCATACGCCCTTTTTGGCCAACCAAGCAAGCTTGCAAAGGAAATCTGCACTACAATGAAGTCTCACTGCCCCCCGGTCAAAAGGGCCATCTGAAAAAAGTGTAAAATCCAGAAAGGCAGGACAGGCCATGGAGAACTGGGAGCCTAGTTAGGCTGATGGGCGGGATGTAAATTGCCAACAGCCACTCTGGAGAAGTGTATGGTGTTTCCTGAAACATCTAAAAAACAAAGCAACAGAGCCTAGGGCACTTCCACTTATGGTCCTATAGATTAGGGAAATTAAAATCAAAAAGACACAGCCACCCCAAAGTTTGGGACGGCTCTGTTTACAAGAACCTCATTTACGGTACAAGTTCAATATTGCAGAAAGCGAAAAATGGATAAAGAAGTTGTTGTATTTACGTACAATGCAATACCACTCAGCAATGAAATCTATGTCATCAGGCCAGTAGCAGCATAATGAGTGGATTCAGGTACGATGATTCTAAGTGAAATAAGTCACACAGAAAAAGAAACATCATAAGATATCACTAATACACGGAATGTAAACTTGCCTACACAGGAACTGAATTACAAAACAGAATAGGGTCTCAAATGTAGAAAACCAACTTATGCTTGCTTAAGGGGAAAGGTGAGTTGGGGTGCTGCATAAAACCAGAGATTGAAATTAGCACAGATACCTTTCCATAAGCCAAATATGTAATAGACAAGAGCTACTGCTTGCTCAACGAAGTGGACTCAACACCCCATATTAAACGCCTAAGAATATACCTGACTAGTAAGAATCTTAAAACCTATGGATTGATATGTCTACGAAAGAGAATCAAGCGTGTGTACAGCGGCATAAACGCAGCAGTGATAGGATTGGTGAGGTTCGGTGAGCAAATGCAGACCCTTTGAAGTCATATTGCATGGTACCCATTCCATGCGTCTCAACTCTCCAGGTTTAAGGGATTCTTCCTTCAGTTAAAACATGCATGAGGAACCCAGAGTATGATCCACCGTGTGATCGGGAAACGTGTTCAAATGTGTCTCAGTTTTCGTCCCCTGGTACTCGGGTGCAACATTCCAGATGCTTTACTAACACTCTCCCCACTTGGAGAGTCAGTGCCTTTAAACTCCTGTTTGGCCCAGTTTGCAATTTCTGCGGAAAATGAACAGGAATAGGGAGAACCAATGAGAGACTAGCTGGAGGTGTCTGGACGGGCAAATTTAACTCTCATTTCCCACCAGGAAGAGGAATTAACCAAAGGCTCAGCGAGCCATGCCGGAACCACACTAGGGCCTGAAGCAATCCTGCGGTGTTGCGGCCAGCTCACAAGAAAGCCAGTTGAAAAAAGGAGCTCAGGGGCACTGTAATTCACAAACCTTCGGAGTTATAAATGACAGCTATCGTCCAAAAATATATTGAAGTAAGGCTGCCAAGAGGACTTGAAAGCGGGGCAGAATTGCAGGAAACCGATTTCAGGAGGTAGACTGGAATTGCATGTAAAGCATAGGAAAAGAGGCAGAACGTCCACAATGATGCACTTGGCCAAAAAGGGCGTATGCGTTTTTTCCTAAATATATTCCTGAATATATTCAGGAAAAAACGCATACGCCCTTTTTGGCCAACCAAGCAAGCTTGCAAAGGAAATCTGCACTACAATGAAGTCTCACTGCCCCCCGGTCAAAAGGGCCATCTGAAAAAAGTGTAAAATCCAGAAAGGCAGGACAGGCCATGGAGAACTGGGAGCCTTGTTATGCTGATGGGCGGGATGTAAATTGCCAACAGCCACTCTGGAGAAGTGTATGGTGTTTCCTGAAACATCTAAAAAACCAAAGCAACAGAGCCTAGGGCACTTCCACTTATGGTCCTATATATTAGGGAAATTAAAATCAAAAAGACACAGCCACCCCAAAGTTTGGGACGGCTATGTTTACAAGAACCTCATTTACGGTACAAGTTCAATATCGCAGAAAGCAAAAAATGGATAAAGAATTTGTGGTACTTACGTACAATGCAATATCACTCAGCAATGAAATCTATGTCATCAGGCCAGTAGCAGCATAATGAGTGGATTCAGGTACGATGATTCTAAGTGAAATAAGTCAAACAGAAAAAGAAACATCATAAGGTATCACTAATACACGGAATGTAAACTTGGCTACACAGGAACTGAATTACAAAACAGAATAGGGTCTCAAATGTAGAAAACCAACTTATGCTTGCTTAAGGGGAAAGGTGAGTTGGGGTGCTGCATAAAACCAGAGATTGAAATTAGCATAGATACCTTTCCATAAGTCAAATATGTAATAGACAAGAGCTACTGCTTGCTCAACGAAGTGGACTCAACACCCCATATTAAACGCCTAAGAATATACCTGACTAGTAAGAATCTTAAAACCTATGGATTTATATGTCTCCGAAAGAGAATCCAGCGTGTGTACAGCGGCATAAACGCAGCAGTGATAGGATTGGTGAGGTTCGGTGAGCAAATGCAGACCCTTTGAAGTCATATTGCATGGTACCCATTCCATGCGTCTCAACTCTCCAGGTTTAAGGGATTCTTCCTTCAGCTAAAACATGCATGTGGAACCCAGAGTATGATCCACCATGTGATCGGGAAACGTGTTCAAATGTGTCTCAGTTTTCGTCCCCTGGTACTCGGGTGCAACATTCCAGACGCTTTACTAACACTCTCCCCACTTGGAGAGTCAGTGCCTTTAACCTCCTGTTTGGCTCAGTGTGCAATTTCTGCGGAAAATGAACAGGAATAGGGAGAACCAATGAGAGACTAGCTGGAGGTGTCTGAACGGGCAAATTTAACTCTCATTTCCCACCAGGAAGAGGAATTAACCAAAGGCTCAGCGAGCCATGCCGGAACCACACTAGGGCCTGAAGCAATCCTGCGGTGTTGCGGCCAGCTCACAAGAAAGCCAGTTGAAAAATGGAGCTCGGGGCACTGTAATTCACAAACTTTCAGAGTTATAAATGACAGCTATCGTCCAAAAATATATTGAAGTAAGGCTGCCAAGAGGACTTGAAAGCGGGGCAGAATTGCAGGAAACCGATTTCAGGAGGTAGACTGGAATTGCATGTAAAGCATAGGAAAAGAGGCAGAACGTCCACAATGATGCACTTGGCCAAAAAGGGCGTATGCGTTTTTTCCTGAATATATTCCTGAATATATTCAGGAAAAAACGCATACACCCTTTTTGGCCAACCAAGCAAGCTTGCAAAGGAAATCTGCACTACAATGAAGTCTCACTGCCCCCCGGTCAAAAGGGCCATCTGAAAAAAGTGTAAAATCCAGAAAGGCAGGACAGGCCATGGAGAACTGGGAGCCTAGTTAGGCTGATGGGCGGGATGTAAATTGCCAACAGCCACTCTGCAGAAGTGTATGGTGTTTCCTGAAACATCTAAAAAACAAAGCAACAGAGCCTAGGGCACTTCCACTTATGGTCCTATAGATTAGGGAAATTAAAATCAAAAAGACACAGCCACCCCAAAGTTTGGGACGGCTCTGTTTACAAGAACCTCATTTACGGTACAAGTTCAATATTGCAGAAAGCGAAAAATGGATAATGAAGGTGTGGTACTTACGTACAATGCAATACCACTCAGCAATGAAATCTATGTCATCAGGCCAGTAGCAGCATAATGAGTGGATTCAGGTACGATGATTCTAAGTGAAATAAGTCACACAGAAAAAGAAACATCATAAGATATCACTAATACACGGAATGTAAACTTGCCTACACAGGAACTGAATTACAAAACAGAATAGGGTCTCAAATGTAGAAAACCAACTTATGCTTGCTTAAGGGGAAAGGTGAGTTGGGGTGCTGCATAAAACCAGAGATTGAAATTAGCACAGATACCTTTCCATAAGCCAAATATGTAATAGACAAGAGCTACTGCTTGCTCAACGAAGTGGACTCAACACCCCATATTAAACGCCTAAGAATATACCTGACTAGTAAGAATCTTAAAGCTTATCGATTTATATGTCTCCAAAAGAGAATCAAGCGTGTGTACAGCGGCATAAACGCAGCAGTGATAGGATTGGTGAGGTTCGGTGAGCAAATGCAGACCCTTTGAAGTCATATTGCATGGTACCCATTCCATGGTTCTCAACTCTCCAGGTTTAAGGGATTCTTCCTTCAGCTAAAACATGCATGTGGAACCCAGAGGATGATCCACCGTGTGATCGGGAAACGTGTTCAAATGTGTCTCAGTTTTCGTCCCCTGGTACTCGGGTGCAACATTCCAGACGCTTTACTAACACTCTCCCCACTTGGAGAGTCAGGGCCTTTAACCTGCTGTTTGGCCCAGTTTGCAATTTCTGCGGAAAATGAACAGGAATAGGGAGAACCAATGAGAGACTAGCTGGAGGTGTCTGGACGGGCAAATTTAACTCTCATTTCCCACCAGGAAGAGGAATTAACCAAAGGCTCAGTGAGCCATGCCGGAACCACACTAGGGCCTGAAGCAATCCTGCAGTGTTGCGGCCAGCTCACAAAAAAGCCAGTTGAAAAAAGGAGCTCAGGGGCACTGTAATTCACAAAACTGCAGAGTTATAAATGACAGCTATCGTCCAAAAATATATTGAAGTAAGGCTGCCAAGAGGACTTGAAAGCGGGGAAGAATTGCAGGAAACCGATTTCAGGAGGTAGACTGGAATTGCATGTAAAGCATAGGAAAAGAGGCAGAACGTCCACAATGATGCACTTGGCCAAAAAGGGCGTATGCGTTTTTTCCTGAATATATTCAGGAAAAAACGCATACGCCCTTTTTGGCCAACCAAGCAAGCTTGCAAAGGAAATCTGCACTACAATGAAGTCTCACTGCCCCCCGGTCAAAAGGGCCATCTGAAAAGAGTGTAAAATCCAGAAAGGCAGGACAGGCCATGGAGAACTGGGAGCCTTCTTATGCTGATGGGCGGGATGTAAATTGCCAACAGCCACTCTGGAGAAGTGTATGGTGTTTCCTGAAACATCTAAAAAACAAAGCAACAGAGCCTAGGGCACTTCCACTTATGGCCCTATAGATTAGGGAAATTAAAATCAAAAAGACACAGCCACCCCAAAGTTTGGGACGGCTCTGTTTACAAGAACCTCATTTACGGTACAAGTTCAATATTGCAGAAAGCGAAAAATGGATAAAGAAGTTGTGGTACTTACGTACAATGCAATACCACTCAGCAATGAAATCTATGTCATCAGGCCAGTAGCAGCATAATGAGTGGATTCAGGTACGATGATTCTAAGTGAAATAAGTCACACAGAAAAAGAAACATCATAAGATATCACTAATACACGGAATGTAAACTTGCCTACACAGGAACTGAATTACAAAACAGAATAAGGTCTCAAATGTAGAAAACCAACTTATGCTTGCTTAAGGGGAAAGGTGAGTTGGGGTGCTGCATAAAACCAGAGATTGAAATTAGCACAGATACCTTTCCATAAGCCAAATATGTAATAGACAAGAGCTACTGCTTGCTCAACGAAGTGGACTCAACACCCCATATTAAACGCCTAAGAATATACCTGACTAGTAAGAATCTTAAAACCTATGGATTGATATGTCTACGAAAGAGAATCAAGCGTGTGTACAGCGGCATAAACGCAGCAGTGATAGGATTGGTGAGGTTCGGTGAGCAAATGCAGACCCTTTGAAGTCATATTGCATGGTACCCATTCCACGGTTCTCAACTCTCCAGGTTTAAGGGATTCTTCCTTCAGCTAAAACATGCATGTGGAACCCAGAGTATGATCCACCGTGTGATCGGGAAACGTGTTCAAATGTGTCACAGTTTTCGTCCCCTGGTACTCGGGTGCAACATTCCAGATGCTTTACTAACACTCTCCCCACTTGGAGAGTCAGTGCCTTTAAACTCCTGTTTGGCCCAGTTTGCAATTTCTGCGGAAAATGAACAGGAATAGGGAGAACCAATGAGAGGCTAGCTGGAGGTGTCTGGACGGGCAAATTTTACTCTCATTTTCCACCAGAAAGAGGAATTAACCAAAGGCTCAGCGAGCCGTGCCGGAACAACACTAGGGCCTGAAGCAATCCTGCGGTGTTGCGGCCAGCTCACAAGAAAGCGAGTTGAAGCAAGAAGCTCAGGGGCACTGTAATTCACAAACCTTCAGAGTTGTAAATGACAGCTATCGTCCAAAAATATATTGAAGTAAGGCTGCCAAGAGGACTTGAAAGCGGGGCAGAATTGCAGGAAACCGTTTTCAGGAGGTAGACTGGAATTGCATGTAAAGCATAGGAAAAGAGGCAGAACGTCCACAATGATGCACTTGGCCAAAAAGGGCGTATGCGTTTTTTCCTGAATATATTCAGGAAAAAACGCATACGCCCTTTTTGGCCAACCAAGCAAGCTTGCAAAGGAAATCTGCACTACAATGAAGTCTCACTGCCCCCCGGTCAAAAGGGCCATCTGAAAAAAGTGTAAAATCCAGAAAGGCAGGACAGACCATGGAGAACTGGGAGCCTACTTAGGCTGATGGGCGGGATGTAAATTGCCAACTGCCACTCCGGAGAAGTGTATGGTGTTTCCTGAAACATCTGAAAAACAAAGCAACAGAGCCTAGGGCACTTCAATTTTTGGTCCTATATATTAGGGAAATTAAAATCAAAAAGACACAGCCACCCCAAAGTTTGGGACGGCTCTGTTTACAAGAACCTCGTTTACGGTACAAGTTCAATATCGCAGAAAGCGAAAAATGGATAAAGAAGTTGTGGTACTTACGTACAATGCAATATCACTCAGCAATGAAATCTATGTCATCAGGCCAGTAGCAGCATAATGAGTGGATTCAGGTACGATGATTCTAAGTGAAATAAGTTACACAGAAAAAGAAACATCATAAGGTATCACTAATACACGGAATGTAAACTTGGCTACACAGGAACTGAATTACAAAACAGAATAGGGTCTCAAATGTAGAAAACCAACTTATGCTTGCTTAAGGGGAAAGGTGAGTTGGGGTGCTGCATAAAACCAGAGATTGAAATTAACACAGATACCTTTCCATAAGCCAAATATGTAATAGACAAGAGCTACTGCTTGCTCAACGAAGTGGACTCAACACCCCATATTAAACGCCTAAGAATATACCTGACTAGTAAGAATCTTAAAACCTATGGATTTATATGTCTCCGAAAGAGAATCCAGCGTGTGTACAGCGGCATAAATGCAGCAGTGATAGGATTGGTGAGGTTCGGTGAGCAAATGCAGACCCTCTGAAGTCGCATGGTACCCATTCCATGGGTCTCAACTCTCCAGGTTTAAGGGATTCTTCCTTCAGCTAAAACATGCATGTGGAACCCAGAGTATGATCCACCGTGTGATCGGGAAACGTGTTCAAATGTGTCTCAGTTTTCGTCCCCTGGTACTCGGGTGCAACATTCCAGACGCTTTACTAACACTCTCCCCACTTGGAGAGTCAGTGCCTTTAACCTCCTGTTTGGCCCAGTTTGCAATTTCTGCGGAAAATGAACAGGAATAGGGAGAACCAATGACAGACTAGCTGGAGGTGTCTGGAGGGGCAAATTTAACTCTCATTTCCCACCAGGAAGAGGAATTAACCAAAGGCTCAGCGAGCCATGCCGGAACCACACTAGGGCCTGAAGCAATCCTGCGGTGTTGCGGCCAGCTCACAAAAAAGCCAGTTGAAAAAAGGAGCTCAGGGGCACTGTAATTCACAAAGCTTCAGAGTTATAAATGACAGCTATCGTCCAAAAATATATTGAAGTAAGGCTGCCAAGAGGACTTGAAAGCGGGGCAGAATTGCAGGAAACCGATTTCAGGAGGTAGACTGGAATTGCATGTAAAGCATAGGAAAAGAGGCAGAACGTCCACAATGATGCACTTGGCCAAAAAGGGCGTATGTGTTTTTTCCTGAATATATTCAGGAAAAAACGCATACGAACTTTTTGGCCAACCAAGAAATCTTGCAAAGGAAATCTGCACTACAATGAAGTCTCACTGCCCCCCGGTCAAAAGGGCCATCTGAAAAAAGTGTAAACTCCAGAAAGGCAGGACAGGCCATGGAGAACTGGGAGCCTTGTTATGCTGATGGGCGGGATGTAAATTGCCAACAGCCACTCAGGAGAAGTGTATGGTGTTTCCTGAAACATCTAAAAAACCAAAGCAACAGAGCCTAGGGCACTTCCACTTATGGTCCTATAGATTAGGGAAATTAAAATCAAAAAGACACAGCCACCCCAAAGTTTGGGATGACTATGTTTACAAGAACCTCGTTTACGGTACAAGTTCAATATCGCAGAAAGCGAAAAATGGATAAAGAAGTTGCAGTACTTACGTACAATGCAATATCACTCAGCAATGAAATCTATGTCATCAGGCCAGTAGCAGCATAATGAGTGGATTCAGGTACGATGATTCTAAGTGAAATAAGTCACACAGAAAAGGAAACATCATAAGGTATCACTAATACACGGAATGTAAACTTGGCTACACAGGAACTGAATTACAAAACAGAATAGGGTCTCAAATGTAGAAAACCAACTTATGCTTGCTTAAGGGGAAAGGTGAGTTGGGGTGCTGCATAAAACCAGAGATTGAAATTAGCACAGAAAGCTTTCCATAAGCCAAATATGTAATAGACAAGAGCTACTGCTTGCTCAACGAAGTGGACTCAACACCCCATATTAAACGCCTAAGAATATACCTGACTAGTAAGAATCTTAAAACCTATGGATTTATATGTCTCCGAAAGAGAATCCAGCGTGTGTACAGCGGCATAAACGCAGCAGTGATAGGATTGGTGAGGTTCGGTGAGCAAATGCAGACCCTTTGAAGTCATATTGCATGGTACCCATTCCATGGTTCTCAACTCTCCAGGTTTAAGGGATTCTTCCTTCAGCTAAAACATGCATGTGGAATCCAGAGTATGATCCACCGTGTGATCGGGAAACGTGTTCCAATGTGTCTCAGTTTTCGTCCCCTGGTTCTCGGGTGCAACATTCCAGACGCTTTACTAACACTCTCCCCACTTGGAGAGTCAGTGCCTTTAACCTCCTGTTTGGCCCAGTTTGCAATTTCTGCGGAAAATGAACAGGAATGGGGAGAACCAATGAGAGACTAGCTGGAGGTGTCTGGACGGGCAAATTTAACTCTCATTTCCCACCAGGAAGAGGAATTAACCAAAGGCTCAGCGAGCCATGCCGGAACCACACTAGGGCCTGAAGCAATCCTGCGGTGTTGCGGCCAGCTCACAAGAAAGCGAGTTGAAGAAAGGAGCTCAGGGGCACTGTAATTCACAAACCTTCAGAGTTCTAAATGACAGCTATCGTCCAAAAATATATTGAAGTAAGGCTGCCAAGAGGACTTGAAAGCGGGGCAGAATTGCAGGAAACCGTTTTCAGGAGGTAGACTGGAATTGCATGTAAAGCATAAGAAAAGAGGCAGACCGTCCACAATGATGCACTTGGCCAAAAAGGGCGTATGCGTTTTTTCCTGAATATATTCAGGAAAAAACGCATACGCCCTTTTTGGCCAACCAAGCAAGCTTGCAAAGGAAATCTGCACTACAATGAAGTCTCACTGCCCCCAGGTCAAAAGGGCCATCTGAAAAAAGTGTAAAATCCAGAAAGGCAGGACAGACCATGGAGAACTGGGAGACTACTTAGGCTGAAGGGCGGGATGTAAATTGCCAACAGCCACTCTGGAGTAGTGTATGGTGTTTCCTGAAACATCTGAAAAACAAAGCAACAGAGCCTAGGGCACTTCCATTTTTGGTCCTATAGATTAGGGAAATTAAAATCAAAAAGACACAGCCACCCCAAAGTTTGGGACAGCTCTGTTTACAAGAACCTCATTTACGATACAAGTTCAATATCGCAGAAAGCGAAAAATGGATAAAGAAGTTGTGGTACTTACGTACAATGCAATATCACTCAGCAATGAAATCTATGTCATCAGGCCAGTAGCAGCATAATGAGTGGATTCAGGTACGATGATTCTAAGTGAAATAAGTCACACAGAAAAAGAAACATCATAAGGTATCACTAATACACGGAATGTAAACTTGGCTACACAGGAACTGAATTACAAAACAGAATAGGGTCTCAAATGTAGAAAACCAACTTATGCTTGCTTAAGGGGAAAGGTGAGTTGGGGTGCTGCATAAAACCAGAGATTGAAATTAACACAGATACCTTTCCATAAGCCAAATATGTAATAGACAAGAGCTACTGCTTGCTCAACGAAGTGGACTCAACACCCCATATTAAACGCCTAAGAATATACCTGACTAGTAAGAATCTTAAAACCTATGGATTTATATGTCTCCGAAAGAGAATCCAGCGTGTGTACAGCGGCATAAACGCAGCAGTGATAGGATTGGTGAGGTTCGGTGAGCAAATGCAGACCCTTTGAAGTCATATTGCATGGTACCCATTCCATGGTTCTCAACTCTCCAGGTTTAAGGGATTCTTCCTTCAGCTAAAACATGCATGTGGAACCCAGAGTATGATCCACCGTGTGATCGGGAAACGTGTTCAAATGTGTCTCAGTTTTCATCCCCTGGTACTCGGGTGCAACATTCCAGATGCTTTACTAACACTCTCCCCACTTGGAGAGTCAGCGCCTTTATACTCCTGTTTGGCCCAGTGTGCAATTTCTGCGGAAAATGAACAGGAATAGGGAGAACCAATGAGAGACTAGCTGGAGGTGTCTGGACGGGCAAATTTAACTATCATTTCCCACCAGGAAGAGGAATTAACCAAAGGCTCAGCGAGCCATGCCAGTACCACACTAGGGCCTGAAGCAATCCTGTGGTGTTGCGGCCAGCTCACAAGAAAGCCAGTTGAAAAAAGGAGCTCAGGGGCACTGTAATTCACAAACCTTCAGAGTTATAAATGACAGCTATCGTCCAAAAATATATTGAAGCAAGGCTGCCAAGAGGACTTGAAAGCGGGGAAGAATTGCAGGAAACCGATTTCAGGAGGTAGACTGGAATTGCATGTAAAGCATAGGAAAAGTGGCAGAACGTCCACAATGATGCACTTGGCCAAAAAGGACGTATGCGTTTTTTCCTGAATATATTCAGGAAAAAACGCATACGCCCTTTTTGGCCAACCAAGCAGGCTTGCAAAGGAAATCTGCACTACAATGAAGTCTCACTGCCCCCAGGTCAAAAGGGCCATCTGAAAAACCTGTAAAATCCAGAAAGGCAGGACAGGCCATGGAGAACTGGGAGCCTTCTTATGCTGATGGGCGGGATGTAAATTGCCAACAGCCACTCTGGAGAAGTGTATGGTGTTTCCTTAAACATCTAAAAAACAAAGCAACAGAGCCTAGGGCACTTCCACTTATGGTCCTGTAGCTTAGGGAAATTAAAATCAAAAAGACACAGCCACCCCAAAATTTGGGTCGGCTCTGTGTACAAGAACCTCGTTTATGGTACAAGTTCAATATCGCAGAAAGCGAAAAATGGATAAAGAAGTTGTGGAACTTACGTACAATGCAATATCACTCAGCAATGAAATCTATGTCATCAGGCCAGTAGCAGCATGATGAGTGGATTCAGGTACGATGATTCTAAGTGAAATAAGTCACACAGAAAAAGAAACATCATAAGGTATCACTAATACACGGAATGTAAACTTGGCTACACAGGAACTAAATTACAAAACAGAATAGGGTCTCAAATGTAGAAAACCAACTTATGCTTGCTTAAGGGGAAAGGTGAGTTGGGGTGCTGCATAAAACCAGAGATTGAAATTAGCACAGATACCTTTCCATAAGCCAAATATGTAATAGACAAGAGCTACTGCTTGCTCAACGAAGTGGACTCAACACCCCATATTAAACGCCTAAGAATATACCTGACTAGTAAGAATCTTAAAACCTATGGATTTATATGTCTCCGAAAGAGAATCCAGCGTGTGTACAGCGGCATAAACGCAGCAGTGATAGGATTGGTGAGGTTCGGTGAGCAAATGCAGACCCTTTGAAGTCATATTGCATGGTACCCATTCTATGCGTCTCAACTCTCCAGGTAAGGGATTCTTCCTTCAGCTAAAACATGCATGTGGAACCCAGAGTATGATCCACCGTTTGATCGGGAAACGTGTTCAAATGTGTCTCAGTTTTCGTCCCCTGGTACTTGGGTGCAACATTCCAGACGCTTTACTAACACTCTCCCCACTTGGAGAGTCAATGCCTTTAACCTCCTGTTTGGCCCAGTTTGCAATTTCTGTGGAAAATTAACAGGAATAGGGAGAACCAATGACAGACTAGCTGGAGGTGTCTGGACGGGCAAATTTAACTCTCATTTCCCACCAGGAAGAGGAATTAACCAAAGGCTCAGCGAGCCATGCCGAAACCACACTAGGGCCTGAAGCAATCCTGCGGTGTTGCGGCCAGCTCACAAGAAAGCGAGTTGAAGAAAGAAGCTCAGGGGCACTGTAATTCACAAACCTGCAGAGTTATAAATGACAGCTATCATCCAAAAATATACTGAAGTAAGGCTGCCAAGAGGACTTGAAAGCGGGGCAGAATTGCAGGAAACCGATTTCAGGAGGTAGACTGGAATTGCATGAAAAGCATAGGAAAAGAGGCAGAACGTCCACAATGATGCACTTGGCCAAAAAGGACGTATGCGTTTTTTCCTGAATATATTCAGGAAAAAACGCATACGCCCTTTTTGGCCAACCAAGCAAGCTTGCAAAGGAAATCTGCACTACAATGAAGTCTCACTGCCCCCCGGTCAAAAGGGCCATCTGAAAAAAGTGTAAGATCCAGAAAGGCAGTACAGGCCATGGAAGACTGGGAGCCTTCTTATGCTGATGGGCGGGATGTAAATTGCCAACAGCCACTCTGGAGAAGTGTATGGTGTTTCCTGAAACATCTAAAAAACAAAGCAACAGAGCCTAGGGCACTTCCACTTATGGTCCTATAGATTAGGGAAATTAAAATCAAAAAGACACAGCCACCCCAGAGTTTGGGACGGCTATGTTTACAAGAACCTCATTTACGGTACAAGTTCAATATTGCAGAAAGCGAAAAATGGATAAAGAAGTTGTGGTACTTACGTACAATGCAATACCACTCAGCAATGAAATCTATGTCATCAGGCCAGTAGCAGCATAATGAGTGGATTCAGGTACGATGATTCTAAGTGAAATATGTCACACAGAAAAAGAAACATCATAAGATATCACTAATACACGGAATGTAAACTTGGCTACACAGGAACTGAATTACAAAACAGAATAGGGTCTCAAATGTAGAAAACCAACTTATGCTTGCTTAAGGGGAAAGGTGAGTTGGGGTGCTGCATAAAACCAGAGATTGAAATTAACACAGATACCTTTCCATAAGACAAATATGTAATAGACAAGAGCTACTGCTTGCTCAACGAAGTGGACTCAACACCCCATATTAAACGCCTAAGAATATACCTGACTAGTAAGAATCTTAAAACCTATGGATTTATATGTCTCCGAAAGAGAATCCAGCGTGTGTACAGCGGCATAAACGCAGCAGTGATAGGATTGGTGAGGTTCGGTGAGCAAATGCAGACCCTTTGAAGTCATATTGCATGGTACCCATTCCATGGTTCTCAACTCTCCAGGTTTAAGGGATTCTTCCTTCAGCTAAAACATGCATGTGGAACCCAGAGTATGATCCACCATGTGATCGGGAAACGTGTTCAAATGTGTCTCACTTTTCGTCCCCTGGTACTCGGGTGCAACATTCCAGACGCTTTACTAACACTCTCCCCACTTGGAGAGTCAGCGCCTTTAACCTCCTGTTTGGCCCAGTGAGCAATTTCTGCGGAAAATGAAAAGGAATAGGGAGAACCAATGAGAGACTAGCTGGAGGTGTCTGGACGGGCAAATTTAACTATCATTTCCCACCAGGAAGAGGAATTAACCAAAGGCTCAGCGAGCCATGCTGGAACCACACTAGGGCCTGAAGCAATCCTGCGGTGTTGCGGCCAGCTCACAAGAAAGCCAGTTGAAAAAAGGAGCTTAGGGGCACTGTAATTCACAAACCTTCAGAGTTATAAATGACAGCTATCGTCCAAAAATATATTGAAGCAAGGCTGCCAAGAGGACTTGAAAGCGGGGAAGAATTGCAGGAAACCGATTTCAGGAGGTAGACTGGAATTGCATGAAAAGCATAGGAAAAGAGGCAGAACGTCCACAATGATGCACTTGGCCAAAAAGGACGTATGCGTTTTTTCCTGAATATATTCAGGAAAAAACGCATACGCCCTTTTTGGCCAACCAAGCAAGCTTGCAAAGGAAATCTGCACTACAATGAAGTCTCACTGCCCCCCGGTCAAAAGGGCCATCTGAAAAAAGTGTAAAATCCAGAAAGGCAGGACAGGCCATGGAGAACTGGGAGACTTCTTATGCTGATGGGTGGGATGTAAATTGCAAACAGCCACTCTGGAGAAGTGTATGGTGTTTCCTGAAATATCTAAAAAACAAAGCAACAGAGCCTAGGGCACTTCCACTTATGGTCCTATAGCTTAGGGAAATTAAAATCAAAAAGACACAGCCACCCCAAAGTTTGGGACGGCTCTGTTTACGAGAACCTCGTTTACGGTACAAGTTCAATATCGCAGAAAGCGAAAAATGGATAAAGAAGTTGTGGTACTTACGTACAATGCAATATCACTCAGCAATGAAATCTATGTCATCAGGCCAGTAGCAGCATAATGAGTGGATTTAGGTGCGATGATTCTAAGAGAAATAAGTCAAACAGAAAAAGAAACATCATAAGGTATCACTAATACACGGAATGTAAACTTGGCTACACAGGAACTGAAGTACAAAACAGAATAGGGTCTCAAATGTAGAAAACCAACTTATGCTTGCTTAAGGGGAAAGGTGAGTTGGGGTGCTGCATAAAACCAGAGATTGAAATTAGCACAGATACCTTTCCATAAGACAAATATGTAATAGACAAGAGCTACTGCTTGCTCAACGAAGTGGACTCAACACCCCATATTAAACGCCTAAGAATATACCTGACTAGTAAGAATCTTAAAACCTATGGATTTATATGTCTCCGAAAGAGAATCAAGCGTGTGTACAGCGGCATAAATGCAGCAGTGATAGGATTGTTGAGGTTCGGTGAGCAAATGCAGACCCTTTGAAGTCATATTGCATGGTACACATTCCATGCGTCTCAACTCTCCAGGTTTAAGGGATTCTTCCTTCAGCTAAAACATGCATTTGGAACCCAGAGTATGATCCACCGTGTGATCGGGAAACGTGTTCAAATTTGTCTCAGTTTTCGACCCCTGGTACTCGGGTGCAACATTCCAGACCCTTTACTAACACTCTCCCCACTTGGAGAGTCAGTGCCTTTAACCTCCTGTTTGGCGCAGTTTGCAATTTCTGTGGAAAGTGAACAGGAATAGGGAGAACCAATGAGAGACTAGCTGGAGGTGTCTGGATGGTCAAATTTAACTCTCATTTCCCAGTAGGAAGTGGAATTAACCAAAGGCTAAGCGTGCCATGCCGGAACCACACTAAGGCCTGAAGCAATCCTGCGGTGTTGCGGCCAGCTCACAAGAAAGCGAATTGAAGAAAGGAGCTCAGGGGCACTGTAATTCACAAACCTGCAGAGTTATAAATGACAGCTATCGTCCAAAAATATATTGAAGTAAGGCTGCCAAGAGGACTTGAAAGCGGGGCAGAATTGCAGGAAACCGATTTCAGGAGGTAGACTGGAATTGCATGTAAAGCATAGGAAAAGAGGCAGAACGTCCACAATGATGCACTTGGCCAAAAAGGGCGTATGTGTTTTTTCCTGAATATATTCAGGAAAAAACGCATACGCCCTTTTTGGCCAACCAAGCAAGCTTGCAAAGGATATCTGCACTACAATGAAGTCTCACTGCCCTCCGGTCAAAAGGGATATCTGAAAAAAGTGTAAAATCCAGAAAGGCAGGACAGACCATGGAGAACTGGGAGCCTTGTTATGCTGATGGGCGTGATGTAAATTGCCAACAGCCACTCTGGAGAAGTGTCTGGTGTTTCCTGAAACATCTAAAAGCAAAGCAACAGAGCCTAGGGCACTTCCACTTATGGTCCTATAGATTAGGGAAATTAAAATGAAAAAGACACAGCCACCCCAAAGTTTGGGTCAGCTCTGTTTACAAGAACCTTGTTTACGGTACAAGTTCAATATCACAGAAAGCAAAAAATGGATAAAGAAGTTGTGGTACTTACGTACAATGCAATATCACTCAGCAATGAAATCTATGTCATCAGGCCAGTAGCAGCATAATGAGTGGATTCAGGTACGATGATTCTAAGTGAAATAAGTCACACAGAAAAAGAAACATCATAAGATATCACTAATACACGGAATGTAAACTTGGCTACACAGGAACTGAATTACAAAACAGAATAGGGTCTCAAATGTAGAAAACCAACTTATGCTTGCTTAAGGGGAAAGGTGAGTTGGGGTGCTGCATAAAACCAGAGATTGAAATTAGCACAGATACCTTTCCATAAGCCAAATATGTAATAGCCAAGAGCTACTGCTTGCTCAACGAAGTGGACTCAACACCCCATATTAAACGCCTAAGAATATACTTGACTAGTAAGAATCTTAAAACCTATGGATTTATATGTCTCCGAAAGAGAATCAAACATGTGTACAGCAGCATAAACGCAGCAGTGATAGGATTGGTGAGGTTCGGTGAGCAAATGCAGACCCTTTGAAGTCGTATTGCATGGTACCCATTCCATGGGTCTCAACTCTCCACGTTTAAGGGATTCTTCCTTCAGCTAAAACATGCATGTGGAACCCAGAGTATGATCCACCGTGTGATCGGGCAACGTGTTCAAATGTGTCTCAGTTTTCGTCCCCTGGTACTCGGGTGCAACATTCCAGACGCTTTACTAACACTCTCCCCACTTGGAGAGTCAGTGCCTTTAACCTCCTGTTTGGCCCAGTTTGCAATTTCTGCGGAAAATGAACAGGAATAGGGAGAACCAATGAGAGACTAGCTGGAGGAGTCTGGACGGGCAAATTTAACTCTCATTTCCCACCAGGAAGAGGAATTAACCAAAGGCTCAGCGAGCCATGCCGGAACCACACTAGGGCCTGAAGCAATCCTGCGGTGTTGCGGCCAGCTCACAAGAAAGCGAGTTGAAGAAAGGAGCTCAGGGGCCCTGTAATTCACACACCTGCAGAGTTGTAAATGACAGCTATCGTCCAAAAATATATTGAAGTAAGGCTGCCAAGAGGACTTGAAAGCGGGGCAGAATTGCAGGAAACCGATTTCAGGAGGTAGACTGGAATTGCATGTAAAGCATAGGAAAAGAGGCAGAACGTCCACAATGATGCACTTGGCCAAAAAGGGCGTATGCGTTTTTTCCTGAATATATTCAGGAAAAAACGCATACGCCCTTTTTGGCCAACCAAGCAAGCTTGCAAAGGAAATCTGCACTACAATGAAGTCTCACTGCCCCCCGGTCAAAAGGGCCATCTGAAAAAAGTGTAAAATCCAGAAAGGCAGGACAGGCCATGGAGAACTGGGAGCCTTGTTATGCTGATGGGCGTGATGTAAATTGCCAACAGCCACTCTGGAGAAGTGTATGGTGTTTCCTGAAACATCTAAAAAACAAAGCAACAGAGCCTAGGGCACTTCCACTTATGGTCCTATAGATTAGGGAAATTGAAATCAAAAAGACACAGCCACCCCAAAGTTTGGGTCAGCTCTGTTTACAAGAACCTTGTTTACGGTACAAGTTCAATATCACAGAAAGCAAAAAATGGATAAAGAAGTTGTGGTACTTACGTACACTGCAATATCACTCAGCAATGAAATCTATGTCATCAGGCCAGTAGCAGCATAATGAGTGGATTCAGGTACGATGATTCTAAGTGAAATAAGTCACACAGAAAAAGAAACATCATAAGATATCACTAATACACGGAATGTAAACTTGGCTACACAGGAACTGAATTACAAAACAGAATAGGGTCTCAAATGTAGAAAACCAACTTATGCTTGCTTAAGGGGAAAGGTGAGTTGGGGTGCTGCATAAAACCAGAGATTGAAATTAGCACAGATACCTTTCCATAAGCCAAATATGTAATAGCCAAGAGCTACTGCTTGCTCAACGAAGTGGACTCAACACCCCATATTACCCGCCTAAGAATATACCTGACTAGTAAGAATCTTAAAACCTATGGATTTATATGTCTCCAAAAGAGAATCAAGCATGTTTACAGTGGCATAAACGCAGCAGTGATAGGATTGGTGAGGTTCGGTGAGCAAATGCAGACCCTTTGAAGTCATATTGCATGGTACCCATTCCATGGTTCTCAACTCTCCAGGTTTAAGGGATTCTTCCTTCAGCTAAAACATGCATGTGGAACCCAGAGTATGATCCACCGTGTGATCGGGAAACGTGTTCAAATGTGTCTCAGTTTTCGTCCCCTGGTACTCGGGTGCAACATTCCAGACGCTTTACTAACACTCTCCCCACTTGGAGAGTCAGTGCCTTTAACCTCCTGTTTGGCCCAGTTTGCAAATTCTGCGGAAAATGAACAGGAATAGGGAGAACCAATGAGAGACTAGCTGGAGGAGTCTGGACGGGCAAATTTAACTCTCATTTCCCACCAGGAAGAGGAATTAACCAAAGGCTCAGCGAGCCATGCCGGAACCACACTAGGGCCTGAAGCAATCCTGCGGTGTTGCGGCCAGCTCACAAGAAAGCGAGTTGAAGAAAGGAGCTCAGGGGCCCTGTAATTCACACACCTGCAGAGTTGTAAATGACAGCTATCGTCCAAAAATAGATTGAAGTAAGGCTGCCAAGAGGACTTGAAAGCGGGGCAGAATTGCAGGAAACCGATTTCAGGAGGTAGACTGGAATTGCATGTAAAGCATAGGAAAAGAGGCAGAACGTCCACAATGATGCACTTGGCCAAAAAGGGCGTATGCGTTTTTTCCTGAATATATTCAGGAAAAAACGCATACGCACTTTTTGGCCAACCAAGCAAGCTTGCAAAGGAAATCTGCACTACAATGAAGTCTCACTGCCCCCCGGTCAAAAGGGCCATCTGAAAAAAGTGTAAAATCCAGAAAGGCAGGACAGGCCATGGAGAACTGGGAGCCTTGTTATGCTGATGGGCGTGATGTAAATTGCCAACAGCCACTCTGGAGAAGTGTATGGTGTTTCCTGAAACATCTAAAAAACAAAGCAACAGAGCCTAGGGCACTTCCACTTATGGTCCTATAGCTTAGGGAAATTAAAATCAAAAAGACACAGCCACCCCAAAGTTTGGGACGGCTCTGTTTACAAGAACCTCGTTTCCGGTACAAGTTCAATATCGCAGAAAGCGAAAAATGGATAAAGAAGTTGTGGTACTTACGTACAATGCAATATCACTCAGCAATGAAATCTATGTCATCAGGCCAGTAGCAGCATAATGAGTGGATTCAGGTACGATGATTCTAAGTGAAATAAGTCACACAGAAAAAGAAACATCATAAGATATCACTAATACACGGAATGTAAACTTGGCTACACAGGAACTGAATTACAAAACAGAATAGGGTCTCAAATGTAGAAAACCAACTTATGCTTGCTTAAGGGGAAAGGTGAGTTGGGGTGCTGCATAAAACCAGAGATTGAAATTAGCACAGATACCTTTCCATAAGCCAAATATGTAATAGACAAGAGCTACTGCTTGCTCAACGAAGTGGACTCAACACCCCATATTAACCGCCTAAAAATATACCTGACTAGTAAGAATCTTAAAACCTATGGATTTATATGTCTCCAAAAGAGAATCAAGCATGTTTACAGTGGCATAAACGCAGCAGTGATAGGATTGGTGAGGTTCGGTGAGCAAATGCAGACCCTTTGAAGTCATATTGCATGGTACCCATTCCATGGTTCTCAACTCTCCAGGTTTAAGGGATTCTTCCTTCAGCTAAAACATGCATGTGGAACCCAGAGTATGATCCACCGTGTGATCGGGAAACGTGTTCAAATGTGTCTCAGTTTTCGTCCCCTGGTACTCGGGTGCAACATTCCAGACGCTTTACTAACACTCTCCCCACTTGGAGAGTCAGTGCCTTTAACCTCCTGTTTGGCCCAGTTTGCAAATTCTGCGGAAAATGAACAGGAATAGGGAGAACCAATGAGAGACTAGCTGGAGGAGTCTGGACGGGCAAATTTAACTCTCATTTCCCACCAGGAAGAGGAATTAACCAAAGGCTCAGCGAGCCATGCCGGAACCACACTAGGGCCTGAAGCAATCCTGCGGTGTTGCGGCCAGCTCACAAGAAAGCGAGTTGAAGAAAGGAGCTCAGGGGCCCTGTAATTCACACACCTGCAGAGTTCTAAATGACAGCTATCGTCCAAAAATAGATTGAAGTAAGGCTGCCAAGAGGACTTGAAAGCGGGGCAGAATTGCAGGAAACCGATTTCAGGAGGTAGACTGGAATTGCATGTAAAGCATAGGAAAAGAGGCAGAACGTCCACAATGATGCACTTGGCCAAAAAGGGCGTATGCGTTTTTTCCTGAATATATTCAGGAAAAAACGCATACGCACTTTTTGGCCAACCAAGCAAGCTTGCAAAGGAAATCTGCACTACAATGAAGTCTCACTGCCCCCCGGTCAAAAGGGCCATCTGAAAAAAGTGTAAAATCCAGAAAGGCAGGACAGGCCATGGAGAACTGGGAGCCTTGTTATGCTGATGGGCGTGATGTAAATTGCCAACAGCCACTCTGGAGAAGTGTATGGTGTTTCCTGAAACATCTAAAAAACAAAGCAACAGAGCCTAGGGCACTTCCACTTATGGTCCTATAGCTTAGGGAAATTAAAATCAAAAAGACACAGCCACCCCAAAGTTTGGGACGGCTCTGTTTACAAGAACCTCGTTTCCGGTACAAGTTCAATATCGCAGAAAGCGAATAATGGATAAAGAAGTTGTGGTACTTACGTACAATGCAATATCACTCAGCAATGAAATCTATGTCATCAGGCCAGTAGCAGCATAATGAGTGGATTCAGGTACGATGATTCTAAGTGAAATAAGTCACACAGAAAAAGAAACATCATAAGATATCACTAATACACGGAATGTAAACTTGGCTACACAGGAACTGAATTACAAAACAGAATAGGGTCTCAAATGTAGAAAACCAACTTATGCTTGCTTAAGGGGAAAGGTGAGTTGGGGTGCTGCATAAAACCAGAGATTGAAATTAGCACAGATACCTTTCCATAAGCCAAATATGTAATAGACAAGAGCTACTGCTTGCTCAACGAAGTGGACTCAACACCCCATATTAACCGCCTAAAAATATACCTGACTAGTAAGAATCTTAAAACCTATGGATTTATATGTCTCCAAAAGAGAATCAAGCATGTTTACAGTGGCATAAACGCAGCAGTGATAGGATTGGTGAGGTTCGGTGAGCAAATGCAGACCCTTTGAAGTCATATTGCATGGTACCCATTCCATGGTTCTCAACTCTCCAGGTTTAAGGGATTCTTCCTTCAGCTAAAACATGCATGTGGAACCCAGAGTATGATCCACCGTGTGATCGGGAAACGTGTTCAAATGTGTCTCAGTTTTCGTCCCCTGGTACTCGGGTGCAACATTCCAGACGCTTTACTAACACTCTCCCCACTTGGAGAGTCAGTGCCTTTAACCTCCTGTTTGGCCCAGTTTGCAAATTCTGCGGAAAATGAACAGGAATAGGGAGAACCAATGAGAGACTAGCTGGAGGAGTCTGGACGGGCAAATTTAACTCTCATTTCCCACCAGGAAGAGGAATTAACCAAAGGCTCAGCGAGCCATGCCGGAACCACACTAGGGCCTGAAGCAATCCTGCGGTGTTGCGGCCAGCTCACAAGAAAGCGAGTTGAAGAAAGGAGCTCAGGGGCCCTGTAATTCACACACCTGCAGAGTTCTAAATGACAGCTATCGTCCAAAAATAGATTGAAGTAAGGCTGCCAAGAGGACTTGAAAGCGGGGCAGAATTGCAGGAAACCGATTTCAGGAGGTAGACTGGAATTGCATGTAAAGCATAGGAAAAGAGGCAGAACGTCCACAATGATGCACTTGGCCAAAAAGGGCGTATGCGTTTTTTCCTGAATATATTCAGGAAAAAACGCATACGCCCTTTTTGGCCAACCAAGCAAGCTTGCAAAGGAAATCTGCACTACAATGAAGTCTCACTGCCCCCCGGTCAAAAGGGCCATCTGAAAAAAGTGTAAAATCCAGAAAGGCAGGACAGGCCATGGAGAACTGGGAGCCTTGTTATGCTGATGGGCGTGATGTAAATTGCCAACAGCCACTCTGGAGAAGTGTATGGTGTTTCCTAAAACATCTAAAAAACAAAGCAACAGAGCCTAGGGCACTTCCACTTATGGTCCTATAGCTTAGGGAAATTAAAATCAAAAAGACCCAGCCACCCCAAAGTTTGGGACGGCTCTGTTTACAAGAACCTCGTTTCCGGTACAAGTTCAATATCGCAGAAAGCGAAAAATGGATAAAGAAGTTGTGGGACTTACGTACAATGCAATATCATTCAGCAATGAAATCTATGTCATCATGCCCGTAGCAGCATAATGAGTGGATTCAGGTACGATGATTCTAAGTGAAATATGTCACACAGAAAAAGAAACATCATAAGATATCACTAATACACGGAATGTAAACTTGGCTACACAGGAACTGAATTACAAAACAGAATAGGGTCTCAAATGTAGAAAACCAACTTATGCTTGCTTAAGGGGAAAGGTGAGTTGGGGTGCTGCATAAAACCAGAGATGGAAATTAGCACAGATACCTTTCCATAAGCCAAATATGTAATAGACAAGAGTTACTGCTTGCTCAACGAAGTGGACTCAACACCCCATATTAAACGCCTAAGAATATACTTGACTAGTAAGAATCTTAAAACCTATGGATTTATATGTCTCCGAAGGAGAATCAAGCGTGTGTACAGCGGCATAAACGCAGCAGTGATAGGATTGGTGAGGTTCGGTGAGCAAATGCAGACCCTTTGAAGTCATATTGCATGGTACCCATTCCATGGTTCTCAACTCTCCAGGTTTAAGGGATTCTTCCTTCAGCTAAAACATGCATGTGGAACCCAGAGTATGATCCACCGTGTGATCGGGAAACGTGTTCAAATGTGTCTCAGTTTTCGCCCCCTGGTACTCGGGTGCAACATTCCAGACGCTTTACTAACACTCTCCCCACTTGGAGAGTCAGTGCCTTTAAACTCCTGTTTGGCCCAGTTTGCAATTTCTGCGGAAAATGAACAGGAATAGGGAGAACCAATGAGAGACTAGCTGGAGGTGTCTGGACGGGCAAATTTAACTCTCATTTCCCACCAAGAAGAGGAATTAACCAAAGGCTCAGCGAGCCATGCCGGAACCACACTAGAGCCTGAAGCAATCCTGCGGTGTTGCGGCCAGCTCACAAGAAAGCGAGTTGAAGAAAGGAGCTCAGGGGCCCTGTAATTCACACACCTGCAGAGTTCTAAATGACAGCTATCGTCCAAAAATAGATTGAAGTAAGGCTGCCAAGAGGACTTGAAAGCGGGGCAGAATTGCAGGAAACCGATTTCAGGAGGTAGACTGGAATTGCATGTAAAGCATAGGAAAAGAGGCAGAACGTCCACAATGATACACTTGGCCAAAAAGGGCGTATGCGTTTTTTCCTGAATATATTCAGGAAAAAACGCATACGCCCTTTTTGGCCAACCAAGCAAGCTTGCAAAGGAAATCTGCACTACAATGAAGTCTCACTGCCCCCCGGTCAAAAGGGCCATCTGAAAAATGTGTAAAATCCAGAAAGGCAGGACAGGCCATGGAGAACTGGGAGCCTTCTTATGCTGAAGGGCGGGATGTAAATTGCCAACAGCCACTCTGGAGAAGTGTATGGTGTTTCCTGAAACATCTAAAAAACAAAGCAACAGAGCCTAGGGCACTTCCACTTATGGTCCTATATATTAGGGAAATTAAAATCAAAAAGACACAGCCACCAGTAAGTTTGGGACGGCTCTGTTTACAGGAACCTCGTTTCCGGTACAAGTTCAATATCGCAGAAAGCGAAAAATGGATAAAGAAGTTGTGGTACTTACGTACAATGCAATATCACTCAGCAATGAAATCTATGTCATCAGGCCAGTAGCAGCATAATGAGTGGATTCAGGTACGATGATTCTAAGTGAAATAAGTCACACAGAAAAAGAAACATCATAAGGTATCACTAATACACGGAATGTAAACTTGGCTACACAGGAACTGAATTACAAAACAGAATAGGGTCTCAAATGTAGAAAACCAACTTATGCTTGCTTAAGGGGAAAGGTGAGTTGGGGTGCTGCATAAAACCAGAGATTGAAATTAGCACAGATACCTTTCCATAAGCCAAATATGTAATAGACAAGAGCTACTGCTTGCTCAACGAAGTGGACTCAACACCCCATATTAACCGCCTAAAAATATACCTGACTAGTAAGAATCTTAAAACCTATGGATTTATATGTCTCCAAAAGAGAATCAAGCATGTTTACAGTGGCATAAACGCAGCAGTGATAGGATTGGTGAGGTTCGGTGAGCAAATGCAGACCCTTTGAAGTCATATTGCATGGTACCCATTCCATGGTTCTCAACTCTCCAGGTTTAAGGGATTCTTCCTTCAGCTAAAACATGCATGTGGAACCCAGAGTATGATCCACCGTGTGATCGGGAAACGTGTTCAAATGTGTCTCAGTTTTCGTCCCCTGGTACTCGGGTGCAACATTCCAGACGCTTTACTAACACTCTCCCCACTTGGAGAGTCAGTGCCTTTAACCTCCTGTTTGGCCCAGTTTGCAAATTCTGCGGAAAATGAACAGGAATAGGGAGAACCAATGAGAGACTAGCTGGAGGAGTCTGGACGGGCAAATTTAACTCTCATTTCCCACCAGGAAGAGGAATTAACCAAAGGCTCAGCGAGCCATGCCGGAACCACACTAGGGCCTGAAGCAATCCTGCGGTGTTGCGGCCAGCTCACAAGAAAGCGAGTTGAAGAAAGGAGCTCAGGGGCCCTGTAATTCCCACACCTGCAGAGTTCTAAATGACAGCTATCGTCCAAAAATATATTGAAGTAAGGCTGCCAAGAGGACTTGAAAGCGTGGCAGAATTGCAGGAAACCGATTTCAGGAGGTAGACTGGAATTGCATGTAAAGCATAGGAAAAGAGGCAGAACGTCCACAATGATGCACTTGGCCAAAAAGGGCGTATGCGTTTTTTCCTGAATATATTCAGGAAAAAACGCATACGCCCTTTTTGGTCAACCAAGCAAGCTTGCAAAGGAAATCTGCACTACAATGAAGTCTCACTGCCCCCCGGTCAAAAGGGCCATCTGAAAAAAGTGTAAAATCCAGAAAGGCAGGACAGGCCATGGAGAACTGGGAGCCTTGTTATGCTGATGGGCGTGATGTAAATTGCCAACAGCCACTCTGGAGAAGTGTATGGTGTTTCCTGAAACATCTAAAAAACAAAGCAACAGAGCCTAGGGCACTTCCACTTATGGTCCTATAGCTTAGGGAAATTAAAATCAAAAAGACACAGCCACCCCAAAGTTTGGGACGGCTCTGTTTACAAGAACCTCGTTTCCGGTACAAGTTCAATATCGCAGAAAGCGAAAAATGGATAAAGAAGTTGTGGGACTTACGTACAATGCAATATCATTCAGCAATGAAATCTATGTCATCATGCCCGTAGCAGCATAATGAGTGGATTCAGGTACGATGATTCTAAGTGAAATATGTCACACAGAAAAAGAAACATCATAAGATATCACTAATACACGGAATGTAAACTTGGCTACACAGGAACTGAATTACAAAACAGAATAGGGTCTCAAATGTAGAAAACCAACTTATGCTTGCTTAAGGGGAAAGGTGAGTTGGGGTGCTGCATAAAACCAGAGATTGAAATTAGCACAGATACCTTTCCATAAGCCAAATATGTAATAGACAAGAGCTACTGCTTGCTCAACGAAGTGGACTCAACACCCCATATTAAACGCCTAAGAATATACTTGACTAGTAAGAATCTTAAAACCTATGGATTTATATGTCTCCGAAGGAGAATCAAGCGTGTGTACAGTGGCATAAACGCAGCAGTGATAGGATTGGTGAGGTTCGGTGAGCAAATGCAGACCCTTTGAAGTCATATTGCATGGTACCCATTCCATGGTTCTCAACTCTCCAGGTTTAAGGGATTCTTCCTTCAGCTAAAACATGCATGTGGAACCCAGAGTATGATCCACCGTGTGATCGGGAAACGTGTTCAAATGTGTCTCAGTTTTCGTCCCCTGGTACTCGGGTGCAACATTCCAGACGCTTTACTAACACTCTCCCCACTTGGAGAGTCAGTGCCTTTAACCTCCTGTTTGGCCCAGTTTGCAAATTCTGCGGAAAATGAACAGGAATAGGGAGAACCAATGAGAGACTAGCTGGAGGAGTCTGGACGGGCAAATTTAACTCTCATTTCCCACCAGGAAGAGGAATTAACCAAAGGCTCAGCGAGCCATGCCGGAACCACACTAGGGCCTGAAGCAATCCTGCGGTGTTGCGGCCAGCTCACAAGAAAGCGAGTTGAAGAAAGGAGCTCAGGGGCCCTGTAATTCACACACCTGCAGAGTTCTAAATGACAGCTATCGTCCAAAAATATATTGAAGTAAGGCTGCCAAGAGGACTTGAAAGCGGGGCAGAATTGCAGGAAACCGATTTCAGGAGGTAGACTGGAATTGCATGTAAAGCATAGGAAAAGAGGCAGAACGTCCACAATGATGCACTTGGCCAAAAAGGGCGTATGCGTTTTTTCCTGAATATATTCAGGAAAAAACGCATACGCCCTTTTTGGCCAACCAAGCAAGCTTGCAAAGGAAATCTGCACTACAATGAAGTCTCACTGCCCCCCGGTCAAAAGGGCCATCTGAAAAAAGTGTAAAATCCAGAAAGGCAGGACAGGCCATGGAGAACTGGGAGCCTTGTTATGCTGATGGGCGTGATGTAAATTGCCAACAGCCACTCTGGAGAAGTGTATGGTGTTTCCTGAAACCTAAAAAACAAAGCAACAGAGCCTAGGGCACTTCCACTTATGGTCCTATAGCTTAGGGAAATTAAAATCAAAAAGACACAGCCACCCCAAAGTTTGGGACGGCTCTGTTTACAAGAACCTCGTTTCCGGTACAAGTTCAATATCGCAGAAAGCGAAAAATGGATAAAGAAGTTGTGGGACTTACGTACAATGCAATATCATTCAGCAATGAAATCTATGTCATCATGCCCGTAGCAGCATAATGAGTGGATTCAGGTACGATGATTCTAAGTGAAATATGTCACACAGAAAAAGAAACATCATAAGATATCACTAATACACGGAATGTAAACTTGGCTACACAGGAACTGAATTACAAAACAGAATAGGGTCTCAAATGTAGAAAACCAACTTATGCTTGCTTAAGGGGAAAGGTGAGTTGGGGTGCTGCATAAAACCAGAGATTGAAATTAGCACAGATACCTTTCCATAAGCCAAATATGTAATAGACAAGAGCTACTGCTTGCTCAACGAAGTGGACTCAACACCCCATATTAACCGCCTAAAAATATACCTGACTAGTAAGAATCTTAAAACCTATGGATTTATATGTCTCCAAAAGAGAATCAAGCATGTTTACAGTGGCATAAACGCAGCAGTGATAGGATTGGTGAGGTTCGGTGAGCAAATGCAGACCCTTTGAAGTCATATTGCATGGTACCCATTCCATGGTTCTCAACTCTCCAGGTTTAAGGGATTCTTCCTTCAGCTAAAACATGCATGTGGAACCCAGAGTATGATCCACCGTGTGATCGGGAAACGTGTTCAAATGTGTCTCAGTTTTCGTCCCCTGGTACTCGGGTGCAACATTCCAGACGCTTTACTAACACTCTCCCCACTTGGAGAGTCAGTGCCTTTAACCTCCTGTTTGGCCCAGTTTGCAAATTCTGCGGAAAATGAACAGGAATAGGGAGAACCAATGAGAGACTAGCTGGAGGAGTCTGGACGGGCAAATTTAACTCTCATTTCCCACCAGGAAGAGGAATTAACCAAAGGCTCAGCGAGCCATGCCGGAACCACACTAGGGCCTGAAGCAATCCTGCGGTGTTGCGGCCAGCTCACAAGAAAGCGAGTTGAAGAAAGGAGCTCAGGGGCCCTGTAATTCACACACCTGCAGAGTTCTAAATGACAGCTATCGTCCAAAAATAGATTGAAGTAAGGCTGCCAAGAGGACTTGAAAGCGGGGCAGAATTGCAGGAAACCGATTTCAGGAGGTAGACTGGAATTGCATGTAAAGCATAGGAAAAGAGGCAGAACGTCCACAATGATGCACTTGGCCAAAAAGGGCGTATGTGTTTTTTCCTGAATATATTCAGGAAAAAACGCATACGCCCTTTTTGGCGAACCAAGCAAGCTTGCAAAGGAAATCTGCACTACAATGAAGTCTCACTGCCCCCCGGTCAAAAGGGCCATCTGAAAAAAGTGTAAAATCCAGAAAGGCAGGACAGGCCATGGAGAACTGGGAGCCTTGTTATGCTGATGGGCGTGATGTAAATTGCCAACAGCCACTCTGGAGAAGTGTATGGTGTTTCCTAAAACATCTAAAAAACAAAGCAACAGAGCCTAGGGCACTTCCACTTATGGTCCTATAGCTTAGGGAAATTAAAATCAAAAAGACCCAGCCACCCCAAAGTTTGGGACGGCTCTGTTTACAAGAACCTCGTTTCCGGTACAAGTTCAATATCGCAGAAAGCGAAAAATGGATAAAGAAGTTGTGGGACTTACGTACAATGCAATATCATTCAGCAATGAAATCTATGTCATCATGCCCGTAGCAGCATAATGAGTGGATTCAGGTACGATGATTCTAAGTGAAATAAGTCACACAGAAAAAGAAACATCATAAGATATCACTAATACACGGAATGTAAACTTGGCTACACAGGAACTGAATTACAAAACAGAATAGGGTCTCAAATGTAGAAAACCAACTTATGCTTGCTTAAGGGGAAAGGTGAGTTGGGGTGCTGCATAAAACCAGAGATGGAAATTAGCACAGATACCTTTCCATAAGCCAAATATGTAATAGACAAGAGTTACTGCTTGCTCAACGAAGTGGACTCAACACCCCATATTAAACGCCTAAGAATATACTTGACTAGTAAGAATCTTAAAACCTATGGATTTATATGTCTCCGAAGGAGAATCAAGCGTGTGTACAGCGGCATAAACGCAGCAGTGATAGGATTGGTGAGGTTCGGTGAGCAAATGCAGACCCTTTGAAGTCATATTGCATGGTACCCATTCCATGGTTCTCAACTCTCCAGGTTTAAGGGATTCTTCCTTCAGCTAAAACATGCATGTGGAACCCAGAGTATGATCCACCGTGTGATCGGGAAACGTGTTCAAATGTGTCTCAGTTTTCGCCCCCTGGTACTCGGGTGCAACATTCCAGACGCTTTACTAACACTCTCCCCACTTGGAGAGTCAGTGCCTTTAAACTCCTGTTTGGCCCAGTTTGCAATTTCTGCGGAAAATGAACAGGAATAGGGAGAACCAATGAGAGACTAGCTGGAGGTGTCTGGACGGGCAAATTTAACTCTCATTTCCCACCAAGAAGAGGAATTAACCAAAGGCTCAGCGAGCCATGCCGGAACCACACTAGAGCCTGAAGCAATCCTGCGGTGTTGCGGCCAGCTCACAAGAAAGCGAGTTGAAGAAAGGAGCTCAGGGGCCCTGTAATTCACACACCTGCAGAGTTCTAAATGACAGCTATCGTCCAAAAATAGATTGAAGTAAGGCTGCCAAGAGGACTTGAAAGCGGGGCAGAATTGCAGGAAACCGATTTCAGGAGGTAGACTGGAATTGCATGTAAAGCATAGGAAAAGAGGCAGAACGTCCACAATGATACACTTGGCCAAAAAGGGCGTATGCGTTTTTTCCTGAATATATTCAGGAAAAAACGCATACGCCCTTTTTGGCCAACCAAGCAAGCTTGCAAAGGAAATCTGCACTACAATGAAGTCTCACTGCCCCCCGGTCAAAAGGGCCATCTGAAAAATGTGTAAAATCCAGAAAGGCAGGACAGGCCATGGAGAACTGGGAGCCTTCTTATGCTGAAGGGCGGGATGTAAATTGCCAACAGCCACTCTGGAGAAGTGTATGGTGTTTCCTGAAACATCTAAAAAACAAAGCAACAGAGCCTAGGGCACTTCCACTTATGGTCCTATATATTAGGGAAATTAAAATCAAAAAGACACAGCCACCAGTAAGTTTGGGACGGCTCTGTTTACAGGAACCTCGTTTCCGGTACAAGTTCAATATCGCAGAAAGCGAAAAATGGATAAAGAAGTTGTGGTACTTACGTACAATGCAATATCACTCAGCAATGAAATCTATGTCATCAGGCCAGTAGCAGCATAATGAGTGGATTCAGGTACGATGATTCTAAGTGAAATAAGTCACACAGAAAAAGAAACATCATAAGGTATCACTAATACACGGAATGTAAACTTGGCTACACAGGAACTGAATTACAAAACAGAATAGGGTCTCAAATGTAGAAAACCAACTTATGCTTGCTTAAGGGGAAAGGTGAGTTGGGGTGCTGCATAAAACCAGAGATTGAAATTAGCACAGATACCATTCCATAAGCCAAATATGTAATAGACAAGAGCTACTGCTTGCTCAACGAAGTGGACTCAACACCCCATATTAACCGCCTAAAAATATACCTGACTAGTAAGAATCTTAAAACCTATGGATTTATATGTCTCCAAAAGAGAATCAAGCATGTTTACAGTGGCATAAACGCAGCAGTGATAGGATTGGTGAGGTTCGGTGAGCAAATGCAGACCCTTTGAAGTCATATTGCATGGTACCCATTCCATGGTTCTCAACTCTCCAGGTTTAAGGGATTCTTCCTTCAGCTAAAACATGCATGTGGAACCCAGAGTATGATCCACCGTGTGATCGGGAAACGTGTTCAAATGTGTCTCAGTTTTCGTCCCCTGGTACTCGGGTGC
Source organism: Pseudorca crassidens (assembly GCF_039906515.1). Lineage (NCBI taxonomy): Eukaryota > Metazoa > Chordata > Mammalia > Artiodactyla > Delphinidae > Pseudorca > Pseudorca crassidens. The sequence continues at coordinate 4,392,444 of NW_027136301.1, forward strand.
AACATTCCAGACGCTTTACTAACACTCTCCCCACTTGGAGAGTCAGTGCCTTTAACCTCCTGTTTGGCCCAGTTTGCAAATTCTGCGGAAAATGAACAGGAATAGGGAGAACCAATGAGAGACTAGCTGGAGGAGTCTGGACGGGCAAATTTAACTCTCATTTCCCACCAGGAAGAGGAATTAACCAAAGGCTCAGCGAGCCATGCCGGAACCACACTAGGGCCTGAAGCAATCCTGCGGTGTTGCGGCCAGCTCACAAGAAAGCGAGTTGAAGAAAGGAGCTCAGGGGCCCTGTAATTCACACACCTGCAGAGTTCTAAATGACAGCTATCGTCCAAAAATATATTGAAGTAAGGCTGCCAAGAGGACTTGAAAGCGTGGCAGAATTGCAGGAAACCGATTTCAGGAGGTAGACTGGAATTGCATGTAAAGCATAGGAAAAGAGGCAGAACGTCCACAATGATGCACTTGGCCAAAAAGGGCGTATGCGTTTTTTCCTGAATATATTCAGGAAAAAACGCATACGCCCTTTTTGGCCAACCAAGCAAGCTTGCAAAGGAAATCTGCACTACAATGAAGTCTCACTGCCCCCCGGTCAAAAGGGCCATCTGAAAAAAGTGTAAAATCCAGAAAGGCAGGACAGGCCATGGAGAACTGGGAGCCTTGTTATGCTGATGGGCGGGATGTAAATTGCCAACAGCCACTCTGGAGAAGTGTATGGTGTTTCCTGAAACATCTAAAAAACAAAGCAACAGAGCCTAGGGCACTTCCACTTATGGTCCTATAGCTTAGGGAAATTAAAATCAAAAAGACACAGCCACCCCAAAGTTTGGGACGGCTCTGTTTACAAGAACCTCGTTTCCGGTACAAGTTCAATATCGCAGAAAGTGAAAAATGGATAAAGAAGTTGTGGGACTTACGTACAATGCAATATCATTCAGCAATGAAATCTATGTCATCATGCCCGTAGCAGCATAATGAGTGGATTCAGGTACGATGATTCTAAGTGAAATATGTCACACAGAAAAAGAAACATCATAAGATATCACTAATACACGGAATGTAAACTTGGCTACACAGGAACTGAATTACAAAACAGAATAGGGTCTCAAATGTAGAAAACCAACTTATGCTTGCTTAAGGGGAAAGGTGAGTTGGGGTGCTGCATAAAACCAGAGATTGAAATTAGCACAGATACCTTTCCATAAGCCAAATATGTAATAGACAAGAGCTACTGCTTGCTCAACGAAGTGGACTCAACACCCCATATTAAACGCCTAAGAATATACTTGACTAGTAAGAATCTTAAAACCTATGGATTTATATGTCTCCGAAGGAGAATCAAGCGTGTGTACAGTGGCATAAACGCAGCAGTGATAGGATTGGTGAGGTTCGGTGAGCAAATGCAGACCCTTTGAAGTCATATTGCATGGTACCCATTCCATGGTTCTCAACTCTCCAGGTTTAAGGGATTCTTCCTTCAGCTAAAACATGCATGTGGAACCCAGAGTATGATCCACCGTGTGATCGGGAAACGTGTTCAAATGTGTCTCAGTTTTCGTCCCCTGGTACTCGGGTGCAACATTCCAGACGCTTTACTAACACTCTCCCCACTTGGAGAGTCAGTGCCTTTAACCTCCTGTTTGGCCCAGTTTGCAAATTCTGCGGAAAATGAACAGGAATAGGGAGAACCAATGAGAGACTAGCTGGAGGAGTCTGGACGGGCAAATTTAACTCTCATTTCCCACCAGGAAGAGGAATTAACCAAAGGCTCAGCGAGCCATGCCGGAACCACACTAGGGCCTGAAGCAATCCTGCGGTGTTGCGGCCAGCTCACAAGAAAGCGAGTTGAAGAAAGGAGCTCAGGGGCCCTGTAATTCACACACCTGCAGAGTTCTAAATGACAGCTATCGTCCAAAAATATATTGAAGTAAGGCTGCCAAGAGGACTTGAAAGCGGGGCAGAATTGCAGGAAACCGATTTCAGGAGGTAGACTGGAATTGCATGTAAAGCATAGGAAAAGAGGCAGAACGTCCACAATGATGCACTTGGCCAAAAAGGGCGTATGCGTTTTTTCCTGAATATATTCAGGAAAAAACGCATACGCCCTTTTTGGCCAACCAAGCAAGCTTGCAAAGGAAATCTGCACTACAATGAAGTCTCACTGCCCCCCGGTCAAAAGGGCCATCTGAAAAAAGTGTAAAATCCAGAAAGGCAGGACAGGCCATGGAGAACTGGGAGCCTTGTTATGCTGATGGGCGTGATGTAAATTGCCAACAGCCACTCTGGAGAAGTGTATGGTGTTTCCTGAAACATCTAAAAAACAAAGCAACAGAGCCTAGGGCACTTCCACTTATGGTCCTATAGCTTAGGGAAATTAAAATCAAAAAGACACAGCCACCCCAAAGTTTGGGACGGCTCTGTTTACAAGAACCTCGTTTCCGGTACAAGTTCAATATCGCAGAAAGCGAAAAATGGATAAAGAAGTTGTGGGACTTACGTACAATGCAATATCATTCAGCAATGAAATCTATGTCATCATGCCCGTAGCAGCATAATGAGTGGATTCAGGTACGATGATTCTAAGTGAAATATGTCACACAGAAAAAGAAACATCATAAGATATCACTAATACACGGAATGTAAACTTGGCTACACAGGAACTGAATTACAAAACAGAATAGGGTCTCAAATGTAGAAAACCAACTTATGCTTGCTTAAGGGGAAAGGTGAGTTGGGGTGCTGCATAAAACCAGAGATTGAAATTAGCACAGATACCTTTCCATAAGCCAAATATGTAATAGACAAGAGCTACTGCTTGCTCAACGAAGTGGACTCAACACCCCATATTAACCGCCTAAAAATATACCTGACTAGTAAGAATCTTAAAACCTATGGATTTATATGTCTCCAAAAGAGAATCAAGCATGTTTACAGTGGCATAAACGCAGCAGTGATAGGATTGGTGAGGTTCGGTGAGCAAATGCAGACCCTTTGAAGTCATATTGCATGGTACCCATTCCATGGTTCTCAACTCTCCAGGTTTAAGGGATTCTTCCTTCAGCTAAAACATGCATGTGGAACCCAGAGTATGATCCACCGTGTGATCGGGAAACGTGTTCAAATGTGTCTCAGTTTTCGTCCCCTGGTACTCGGGTGCAACATTCCAGACGCTTTACTAACACTCTCCCCACTTGGAGAGTCAGTGCCTTTAACCTCCTGTTTGGCCCAGTTTGCAAATTCTGCGGAAAATGAACAGGAATAGGGAGAACCAATGAGAGACTAGCTGGAGGAGTCTGGACGGGCAAATTTAACTCTCATTTCCCACCAGGAAGAGGAATTAACCAAAGGCTCAGCGAGCCATGCCGGAACCACACTAGGGCCTGAAGCAATCCTGCGGTGTTGCGGCCAGCTCACAAGAAAGCGAGTTGAAGAAAGGAGCTCAGGGGCCCTGTAATTCACACACCTGCAGAGTTCTAAATGACAGCTATCGTCCAAAAATATATTGAAGTAAGGCTGCCAAGAGGACTTGAAAGCGGGGCAGAATTGCAGGAAACCGATTTCAGGAGGTAGACTGGAATTGCATGTAAAGCATAGGAAAAGAGGCAGAACGTCCACAATGATGCACTTGGCCAAAAAGGGCGTATGTGTTTTTTCCTGAATATATTCAGGAAAAAACGCATACGCCCTTTTTGGCCAACCAAGCAAGCTTGCAAAGGAAATCTGCACTACAATGAAGTCTCACTGCCCCCCGGTCAAAAGGGCCATCTGAAAAAAGTGTAAAATCCAGAAAGGCAGGACAGGCCATGGAGAACTGGGAGCCTTGTTATGCTGATGGGCGTGATGTAAATTGTCAACAGCCACTCTGGAGAAGTGTATGGTGTTTCCTGAAACATCTAAAAAACAAAGCAACAGAGCCTAGAGCACTTCCACTTATGGTCCTATAGCTTAGGGAAATTAAAATCAAAAAGACACAGCCACCCCAAAGTTTGGGACGGCTCTGTTTACAAGAACCTCGTTTCCGGTACAAGTTCAATATCGCAGAAAGCGAAAAATGGATAAAGAAGTTGTGGGACTTACGTACAATGCAATATCATTCAGCAATGAAATCTATGTCATCATGCCCGTAGCAGCATAATGAGTGTATTCAGGTACGATGATTCTAAGTGAAATATGTCACACAGAAAAAGAAACATCATAAGATATCACTAATACACGGAATGTAAACTTGGCTACACAGGAACTGAATTACAAAACAGAATAGGGTCTCAAATGTAGAAAACCAACTTATGCTTGCTTAAGGGGAAAGGTGAGTTGGGGTGCTGCATAAAACCAGAGATTGAAATTAGCACAGATACCTTTCCATAAGCCAAATATGTAATAGACAAGAGCTACTGCTTGCTCAACGAAGTGGACTCAACACCCCATATTAACCGCCTAAAAATATACCTGACTAGTAAGAATCTTAAAACCTATGGATTTATATGTCTAAAAAAGAGAATCAAGCATGTTTACAGTGGCATAAACGCAGCAGTGATAGGATTGGTGAGGTTCGGTGAGCAAATGCAGACCCTTTGAAGTCATATTGCATGGTACCCATTCCATGGTTCTCAACTCTCCAGGTTTAAGGGATTCTTCCTTCAGCTAAAACATGCATGTGGAACCCAGAGTATGATCCACCGTGTGATCGGGAAACGTGTTCAAATGTGTCTCAGTTTTCGTCCCCTGGTACTCGGGTGCAACATTCCAGACGCTTTACTAACACTCTCCCCACTTGGAGAGTCAGTGCCTTTAACCTCCTGTTTGGCCCAGTTTGCAAATTCTGCGGAAAATGAACAGGAATAGGGAGAACCAATGAGAGACTAGCTGGAGGAGTCTGGACGGGCAAATTTAACTCTCATTTCCCACCAGGAAGAGGAATTAACCAAAGGCTCAGCGAGCCATGCCGGAACCACACTAGGGCCTGAAGCAATCCTGCGGTGTTGCGGCCAGCTCACAAGAAAGCGAGTTGAAGAAAGGAGCTCAGGGGCCCTGTAATTCACACACCTGCAGAGTTCTAAATGACAGCTATCGTCCAAAAATATATTGAAGTAAGGCTGCCAAGAGGACTTGAAAGCGTGGCAGAATTGCAGGAAACCGATTTCAGGAGGTAGACTGGAATTGCATGTAAAGCATAGGAAAAGAGGCAGAACGTCCACAATGATGCACTTGGCCAAAAAGGGCGTATGCGTTTTTTCCTGAATATATTCAGGAAAAAACGCATACGCCCTTTTTGGCCAACCAAGCAAGCTTGCAAAGGAAATCTGCACTACAATGAAGTCTCACTGCCCCCCGGTCAAAAGGGCCATCTGAAAAAAGTGTAAAATCCAGAAAGGCAGGACAGGCCATGGAGAACTGGGAGCCTTGTTATGCTGATGGGCGTGATGTAAATTGCCAACAGCCACTCTGGAGAAGTGTATGGTGTTTCCTGAAACATCTAAAAAACAAAGCAACAGAGCCTAGGGCACTTCCACTTATGGTCCTATAGCTTAGGGAAATTAAAATCAAAAAGACACAGCCACCCCAAAGTTTGGGACGGCTCTGTTTACAAGAACCTCGTTTCCGGTACAAGTTCAATATCGCAGAAAGCGAAAAATGGATAAAGAAGTTGTGGGACTTACGTACAATGCAATATCATTCAGCAATGAAATCTATGTCATCATGCCCATAGCAGCATAATGAGTGGATTCAGGTACGATGATTCTAAGTGAAATATGTCACACAGAAAAAGAAACATCATAAGATATCACTAATACACGGAATGTAAACTTGGCTACACAGGAACTGAATTACAAAACAGAATAGGGTCTCAAATGTAGAAAACCAACTTATGCTTGCTTAAGGGGAAAGGTGAGTTGGGGTGCTGCATAAAACCAGAGATTGAAATTAGCACAGATACCTTTCCATAAGCCAAATATGTAATAGACAAGAGCTACTGCTTGCTCAACGAAGTGGACTCAAAACCCCATATTAACCGCCTAAAAATATACCTGACTAGTAAGAATCTTAAAACCTATGGATTTATATGTCTCCAAAAGAGAATCAAGCATGTTTACAGTGGCATAAACGCAGCAGTGATAGGATTGGTGAGATTCGGTGAGCAAATGCAGACCCTTTGAAGTCATATTGCATGGTACCCATTCCATGGTTCTCAACTCTCCAGGTTTAAGGGATTCTTCCTTCAGCTAAAACATGCATGTGGAACCCAGAGTATGATCCACCGTGTGATCGGGAAACGTGTTCAAATGTGTCTCAGTTTTCGTCCCCTGGTACTCGGGTGCAACATTCCAGACGCTTTACTAACACTCTCCCCACTTGGAGAGTCAGTGCCTTTAACCTCCTGTTTGGCCCAGTTTGCAAATTCTGCGGAAAATGAACAGGAATAGGGAGAACCAATGAGAGACTAGCTGGAGGAGTCTGGACGGGCAAATTTAACTCTCATTTCCCACCAGGAAGAGGAATTAACCAAAGGCTCAGCGAGCCATGCCGGAACCACACTAGGGCCTGAAGCAATCCTGCGGTGTTGCGGCCAGCTCACAAGAAAGCGAGTTGAAGAAAGGAGCTCAGGGGCCCTGTAATTCACACACCTGCAGAGTTCTAAATGACAGCTATCGTCCAAAAATATATTGAAGTAAGGCTGCCAAGAGGACTTGAAAGCGGGGCAGAATTGCAGGAAACCGATTTCAGGAGGTAGACTGGAATTGCATGTAAAGCATAGGAAAAGAGGCAGAACGTCCACAATGATGCACTTGGCCAAAAAGTGCGTATGTGTTTTTTCCTGAATATATTCAGGAAAAAACGCATACGCCCTTTTTGGCCAACCAAGCAAGCTTGCAAAGGAAATCTGCACTACAATGAAGTCTCACTGCCCCCCGGTCAAAAGGGCCATCTGAAAAAAGTGTAAAATCCAGAAAGGCAGGACAGGCCATGGAGAACTGGGAGCCTTGTTATGCTGATGGGCGTGATGTAAATTGCCAACAGCCACTCTGGAGAAGTGTATGGTGTTTCCTGAAACATCTAAAAAACAAAGCAACAGAGCCTAGGGCACTTCCACTTATGGTCCTATAGCTTAGGGAAATTAAAATCAAAAAGACACAGCCACCCCAAAGTTTGGGACGGCTCTGTTTACAAGAACCTCGTTTACGGTACAAGTTCAATATCGCAGAAAGCGAAAAATGGATAAAGAAGTTGTGGGACTTACGTACAATGCAATATCATTCAGCAATGAAATCTATGTCATCATGCCCGTAGCAGCATAATGAGTGGATTCAGGTACGATGATTCTAAGTGAAATATGTCACACAGAAAAAGAAACATCATAAGATATCACTAATACACGGAATGTAAACTTGGCTACACAGGAACTGAATTACAAAACAGAATAGGGTCTCAAATGTAGAAAACCAACTTATGCTTGCTTAAGGGGAAAGGTGAGTTGGGGTGCTGCATAAAACCAGAGATTGAAATTAGCACAGATACCTTTCCATAAGCCAAATATGTAATAGACAAGAGCTACTGCTTGCTCAACGAAGTGGACTCAAAACCCCATATTAACCGCCTAAAAATATACCTGACTAGTAAGAATCTTAAAACCTATGGATTTATATGTCTCCAAAAGAGAATCAAGCATGTTTACAGTGGCATAAACGCAGCAGTGATAGGATTGGTTAGGTTCGGTGAGCAAATGCAGACCCTTTGAAGTCATATTGCATGGTACCCATTCCAAGGTTCTCAACTCTCCAGGTTTAAGGGATTCTTCCTTCAGCTAAAACATGCATGTGGAACCCAGAGTATGATCCACCGTGTGATCGGGAAACGTGTTCAAATGTGTCTCAGTTTTCGTCCCCTGGTACTCGGGTGCAACATTCCAGACGCTTTACTAACACTCTCCCCACTTGGAGAGTCAGTGCCTTTAACCTCCTGTTTGGCCCAGTTTGCAAATTCTGCGGAAAATGAACAGGAATAGGGAGAACCAATGAGAGACTAGCTGGAGGAGTCTGGACGGGCAAATTTAACTCTCATTTCCCACCAGGAAGAGGAATTAACCAAAGGCTCAGCGAGCCATGCCGGAACCACACTAGGGCCTGAAGCAATCCTGCGGTGTTGCGGCCAGCTCACAAGAAAGCGAGTTGAAGAAAGGAGCTCAGGGGCCCTGTAATTCACACACCTGCAGAGTTCTAAATGACAGCTATCGTCCAAAAATATATTGAAGTAAGGCTGCCAAGAGGACTTGAAAGCGGGGCAGAATTGCAGGAAACCGATTTCAGGAGGTAGACTGGAATTGCATGTAAAGCATAGGAAAAGAGGCAGAACGTCCACAATGATGCACTTGGCCAAAAAGGGCGTATGTGTTTTTTCCTGAATATATTCAGGAAAAAACGCATACGCCCTTTTTGGCCAACCAAGCAAGCTTGCAAAGGAAATCTGCACTACAATGAAGTCTCACTGCCCCCCGGTCAAAAGGGCCATCTGAAAAAAGTGTAAAATCCAGAAAGGCAGGACAGGCCATGGAGAACTGGGAGCCTTGTTATGCTGATGGGCGTGATGTAAATTGCCAACAGCCACTCTGGAGAAGTGTATGGTGTTTCCTGAAACATCTAAAAAACAAAGCAACAGAGCCTAGGGCACTTCCACTTATGGTCCTATAGCTTAGGGAAATTAAAATCAAAAAGACACAGCCACCCCAAAGTTTGGGACGGCTCTGTTTACAAGAACCTCGTTTACGGTACAAGTTCAATATCGCAGAAAGCGAAAAATGGATAAAGAAGTTGTGGGACTTACGTACAATGCAATATCATTCAGCAATGAAATCTATGTCATCATGCCCGTAGCAGCATAATGAGTGGATTCAGGTACGATGATTCTAAGTGAAATATGTCACACAGAAAAAGAAACATCATAAGATATCACTAATACACGGAATGTAAACTTGGCTACACAGGAACTGAATTACAAAACAGAATAGGGTCTCAAATGTAGAAAACCAACTTATGCTTGCTTAAGGGGAAAGGTGAGTTGGGGTGCTGCATAAAACCAGAGATTGAAATTAGCACAGATACCTTTCCATAAGCCAAATATGTAATAGACAAGAGCTACTGCTTGCTCAACGAAGTGGACTCAAAACCCCATATTAACCGCCTAAAAATATACCTGACTAGTAAGAATCTTAAAACCTATGGATTTATATGTCTCCAAAAGAGAATCAAGCATGTTTACAGTGGCATAAACGCAGCAGTGATAGGATTGGTGAGGTTCGGTGAGCAAATGCAGACCCTTTGAAGTCATATTGCATGGTACCCATTCCAAGGTTCTCAACTCTCCAGGTTTAAGGGATTCTTCCTTCAGCTAAAACATGCATGTGGAACCCAGAGTATGATCCACCGTGTGATCGGGAAACGTGTTCAAATGTGTCTCAGTTTTCGTCCCCTGGTACTCGGGTGCAACATTCCAGACGCTTTACTAACACTCTCCCCACTTGGAGAGTCAGTGCCTTTAACCTCCTGTTTGGCCCAGTTTGCAAATTCTGCGGAAAATGAACAGGAATAGGGAGAACCAATGAGAGACTAGCTGGAGGAGTCTGGACGGGCAAATTTAACTCTCATTTCCCACCAGGAAGAGGAATTAACCAAAGGCTCAGCGAGCCATGCCGGAACCACACTAGGGCCTGAAGCAATCCTGCGGTGTTGCGGCCAGCTCACAAGAAAGCGAGTTGAAGAAAGGAGCTCAGGGGCCCTGTAATTCACACACCTGCAGAGTTCTAAATGACAGCTATCGTCCAAAAATAGATTGAAGTAAGGCTGCCAAGAGGACTTGAAAGCGGGGCAGAATTGCAGGAAACCGATTTCAGGAGGTAGACTGGAATTGCATGTAAAGCATAGGAAAAGAGGCAGAACGTCCACAATGATGCACTTGGCCAAAAAGGGCGTATGCGTTTTTTCCTGAATATATTCAGGAAAAAACGCATACGCCCTTTTTGGCCAACCAAGCAAGCTTGCAAAGGAAATCTGCACTACAATGAAGTCTCACTGCCCCCCGGTCAAAAGGGCCATCTGAAAAAAGTGTAAAATCCAGAAAGGCAGGACAGGCCATGGAGAACTGGGAGCCTTGTTATGCTGATGGGCGTGATGTAAATTGCCAACAGCCACTCTGGAGAAGTGTATGGTGTTTCCTGAAACATCTAAAAAACAAAGCAACAGAGCCTAGGGCACTTCCACTTATGGACCTATAGCTTAGGGAAATTAAAATCAAAAAGACACAGCCACCCCAAAGTTTGGGACGGCTCTGTTTACAAGAACCTCGTTTCCGGTACAAGTTCAATATCGCAGAAAGCGAAAAATGGATAAAGAAGTTGTGGGACTTACGTACAATGCAATATCATTCAGCAATGAAATCTATGTCATCATGCCCGTAGCAGCATAATGAGTGGATTCAGGTACGATGATTCTAAGTGAAATATGTCACACAGAAAAAGAAACATCATAAGATATCACTAATACACGGAATGTAAACTTGGCTACACAGGAACTGAATTACAAAACAGAATAGGGTCTCAAATGTAGAAAACCAACTTATGCTTGCTTAAGGGGAAAGGTGAGTTGGGGTGCTGCATAAAACCAGAGATGGAAATTAGCACAGATACCTTTCCATAAGCCAAATATGTAATAGACAAGAGTTACTGCTTGCTCAACGAAGTGGACTCAACACCCCATATTAAACGCCTAAGAATATACTTGACTAGTAAGAATCTTAAAACCTATGGATTTATATGTCTCTGAAGGAGAATCAAGCGTGTGTACAGCGGCATAAACGCAGCAGTGATAGGATTGGTGAGGTTCGGTGAGCAAATGCAGACCCTTTGAAGTCATATTGCATGGTACCCATTCCATGGTTCTCAACTCTCCAGGTTTAAGGGATTCTTCCTTCAGCTAAAACATGCATGTGGAACCCAGAGTATGATCCACCGTGTGATCGGGAAACGTGTTCAAATGTGTCTCAGTTTTCGCCCCCTGGTACTCGGGTGCAACATTCCAGACGCTTTACTAACACTCTCCCCACTTGGAGAGTCAGTGCCTTTAACCTCCTGTTTGGCCCAGTTTGCAATTTTAGCGGAAAATGAACAGGAATAGGGAGAACCAATGAGAGACTAGCTGGAGGTGTCTGGACGGGCAAATTTAACTCTCATTTCCCACCAAGAAGAGGAATTAACCAAAGGCTCAGCGAGCCATGCCGGAACCACACTAGAGCCTGAAGCAATCCTGCGGTGTTGCGGCCAGCTCACAAGAAAGCGAGTTGAAGAAAGGAGCTCAGGGGCCCTGTAATTCACACACCTGCAGAGTTGTAAATGACAGCTATCGTCCAAAAATATATTGAAGTAAGGCTGCCAAGAGGACTTGAAAGCGGGGCAGAATTGCAGGAAACCGATTTCAGGAGGTAGACTGGAATTGCATGTAAAGCATAGGAAAAGAGGCAGAACGTCCACAATGATGCACTTGGCCAAAAAGGGCGTATGCGTTTTTTCCTGAATATATTCAGGAAAAAACGCATACGCCCTTTTTGGCCAACCAAGCAAGCTTGCAAAGGAAATCTGCACTACAATGAAGTCTCACTGCCCCCCGGTCAAAAGGGCCATCTGAAAAAAGTGTAAAATCCAGAAAGGCAGGACAGGCCATGGAGAACTGGGAGCCTTGTTATGCTGATGGGCGTGATGTAAATTGCCAACAGCCACTCTGGAGAAGTGTATGGTGTTTCCTGAAACATCTAAAAAACAAAGCAACAGAGCCTAGGGCACTTCCACTTATGGTCCTATATATTAGGGAAATTAAAATCAAAAAGACACAGCCACCAGTAAGTTTGGGACGGCTCTGTTTACAGGAACCTCGTTTCCGGTACAAGTTCAATATCGCAGAAAGCGAAAAATGGATAAAGAAGTTGTGGTACTTACGTACAATGCAATATCACTCAGCAATGAAATCTATGTCATCAGGCCAGTAGCAGCATAATGAGTGGATTCAGGTACGATGATTCTAAGTGAAATAAGTCACACAGAAAAAGAAACATCATAAGATATCACTAATACACGGAATGTAAACTTGGCTACACAGGAACTGAATTACAAAACAGAATAGGGTCTCAAATGTAGAAAACCAACTTATGCTTGCTTAAGGGGAAAGGTGAGTTGGGGTGCTGCATAAAACCAGAGATTGAAATTAGCACAGATACCTTTCCATAAGCCAAATATGTAATAGACAAGAGCTACTGCTTGCTCAACAAAGTGGACTCAACACCCCATATTAACCGCCTAAAAATATACCTGACTAGTAAGAATCTTAAAACCTATGGATTTATATGTCTCCAAAAGAGAATCAAGCATGTTTACAGTGGCATAAACGCAGCAGTGATAGGATTGGTGAGGTTCGGTGAGCAAATGCAGACCCTTTGAAGTCATATTGCATGGTACCCATTCCATGGGTCTCAACTCTCCAGGTTTAAGGGATTCTTCCTTCAGCTAAAACATGCATGTGGAACCCAGAGTATGATCCACCGTGTGATCGGGAAACGTGTTCAAATGTGTCTCAGTTTTCGTCCCCTGGTACTCGGGTGCAACATTCCAGACGCTTTACTAACACTCTCCCCACTTGGAGAGTCAGTGCCTTTAACCTCCTGTTTGGCCCAGTTTGCAAATTCTGCGGAAAATGAACAGGAATAGGGAGAACCAATGAGAGACTAGCTGGAGGAGTCTGGACGGGCAAATTTAACTCTCATTTCCCACCAGGAAGAGGAATTAACCAAAGGCTCAGCGAGCCATGCCGGAACCACACTAGGGCCTGAAGCAATCCTGCGGTGTTGCGGCCAGCTCACAAGAAAGCGAGTTGAAGAAAGGAGCTCAGGGGCCCTGTAATTCACACACCTGCAGAGTTCTAAATGACAGCTATCGTCCAAAAATATATTGAAGTAAGGCTGCCAAGAGGACTTGAAAGTGGGGCAGAATTGCAGGAAACCGATTTCAGGAGGTAGACTGGAATTGCATGTAAAGCATAGGAAAAGAGGCAGACCGTCCACAATGATGCACTTGGCCAAAAAGGGCGTATGCGTTTTTTCCTGAATATATTCAGGAAAAAACGCATACGCCCTTTTTGGCCAACCAAGCAAGCTTGCAAAGGAAATCTGCACTACAATGAAGTCTCACTGCCCCCCGGTCAAAAGGGCCATCTGAAAAAAGTGTAAAATCCAGAAAGGCAGGACAGGCCATGGAGAACTGGGAGCCTTGTTATGCTGATGGGCGTGATGTAAATTGCCAACAGCCACTCTGGAGAAGTGTATGGTGTTTCCTGAAACAACTAAAAAACAAAGCAACAGAGCCTAGGGCACTTCCACTTATGGTCCTATAGCTTAGGGAAATTAAAATCAAAAAGACACAGCCACCCCAAAGTTTGGGACGGCTCTGTTTACAAGAACCTCGTTTCTGGTACAAGTTCAATATCGCAGAAAGCGAAAAATGGATAAAGAAGTTGTGGGACTTACGTACAATGCAATATCATTCAGCAATGAAATCTATGTCATCATGCCCGTAGCAGCATAATGAGTGGATTCAGGTACGATGATTCTAAGTGAAATATGTCACACAGAAAAAGAAACATCATAAGATATCACTAATACACGGAATGTAAACTTGGCTACACAGGAACTGAATTACAAAACAGAATAGGGTCTCAAATGTAGAAAACCAACTTATGCTTGCTTAAGGGGAAAGGTGAGTTGGGGTGCTGCATAAAACCAGAGATGGAAATTAGCACAGATACCTTTCCATAAGCCAAATATGTAATAGACAAGAGTTACTGCTTGCTCAACGAAGTGGACTCAACACCCCATGTTAAACGCCTAAGAATATACTTGACTAGTAAGAATCTTAAAACCTATGGATTTATATGTCTCCGAAGGAGAATCAAGCGTGTGTACAGCGGCATAAACGCAGCAGTGATAGGATTGGTGAGGTTCGGTGAGCAAATGCAGACCCTTTGAAGTCATATTGCATGGTACCCATTCCATGGTTCTCAACTCTCCAGGTTTAAGGGATTCTTCCTTCAGCTAAAACATGCATGTGGAACCCAGAGTATGATCCACCGTGTGATCGGGAAATGTGTTCAAATGTGTCTCAGTTTTCGTCCCCTGGTACTCGGGTGCAACATTCCAGACGCTTTACTAACACTCTCCCCACTTGGAGAGTCAGTGCCTTTAACCTCCTGTTTGGCCCAGTTTGCAATTTCTGCGGAAAATGAACAGGAATAGGGAGAACCAATGAGAGACTAGCTGGAGGTGTCTGGACGGGTAAATTTAACTCTCAATTCCCACCAAGAAGAGGAATTAACCAAAGGCTCAGCGAGCCATGCCGGAACCACACTAGGGCCTGAAGCAATCCTGCGGTGTTGCGGCCAGCTCACAAGAAAGCGAGTTGAAGAAAGGAGCTCAGGGGCCCTGTAATTCACACACCTGCAGAGTTCTAAATGACAGCTATCGTCCAAAAATATATTGAAGTAAGGCTGCCAAGAGGACTTGAAAGCGGGGCAGAATTGCAGGAAACCGATTTCAGGAGGTAGACTGGAATTGCATGTAAAGCATAGGAAAAGAGGCAGAACGTCCACAATGATGCACTTGGCCAAAAAGGGCGTATGCGTTTTTTCCTGAATATATTCAGGAAAAAACGCATACGCCCTTTTTGGTCAACCAAGCAAGCTTGCAAAGGAAATCTGCACTACAATGAAGTCTCACTGCCCCCCGGTCAAAAGGGCCATCTGAAAAAAGTGTAAAATCCAGAAAGGCAGGACAGGCCATGGAGAACTGGGAGCCTTGTTATGCTGATGGGCGTGATGTAAATTGCCAACAGCCACTCTGGAGAAGTGTATGGTGTTTCCTGAAACATCTAAAAAACAAAGCAACAGAGCCTAGGGCACTTCCACTTATGGTCCTATAGCTTAGGGAAATTAAAATCAAAAAGACACAGCCACCCCAAAGTTTGGGACGGCTCTGTTTACAAGAACCTCGTTTCCGGTACAAGTTCAATATCACAGAAAGCGAAAAATGGATAAAGAAGTTGTGGGACTTACGTACAATGCAATATCATTCAGCAATGGAATCTATGTCATCATGCCCGTAGCAGCATAATGAGTGGATTCAGGTACGATGATTCTAAGTGAAATATGTCACACAGAAAAGAAACATCATAAGATATCACTAATACACGGAATGTAAACTTGGCTACACAGGAACTGAATTACAAAACAGAATAGGGTCTCAAATGTAGAAAACCAACTTATGCTTGCTTAAGGGGAAAGGTGAGTTGGGGTGCTGCATAAAACCAGAGATTGAAATTAGCACAGATACCTTTCCATAAGCCAAATATGTAATAGACAAGAGCTACTGCTTGCTCAACGAAGTGGACTCAACACCCCATATTAAACGCCTAAGAATATACTTGACTAGTAAGAATCTTAAAACCTATGGATTTATATGTCTCCGAAGGAGAATCAAGCGTGTGTACAGCGGCATAAACGCAGCAGTGATAGGATTGGTGAGGTTCGGTGAGCAAATGCAGACCCTTTGAAGTCATATTGCATGGTACCCATTCCATGGGTCTCAACTCTCCAGGTTTAAGGGATTCTTCCTTCAGCTAAAACATGCATGTGGAACCCAGAGGATGATCCACCGTGTGATCGGGAAACGTGTTCAAATGTGTCTCAGTTTTCGTCCCCTGGTACTCGGGTGCAACATTCCAGACGCTTTACTAACACTCTCCCCACTTGGAGAGTCAGTGCCTTTAACCTCCTGTTTGGCCCAGTTTGCAATTTCTGCGGAAAATGAACAGGAATAGGGAGAACCAATGAGAGACTAGCTGGAGGTGTCTGGACGGGTAAATTTAACTCTCATTTCCCACCAAGAAGAGGAATTAACCAAAGGCTCAGCGAGCCATGCCGGAACCACACTAGGGCCTGAAGCAATCCTGCGGTGTTGCGGCCAGCTCACAAGAAAGCGAGTTGAAGAAAGGAGCTCAGGGGCCCTGTAATTCACACACCTGCAGAGTTGTAAATGAAAGCTATCGTCCAAAAATATATTGAAGTAAGGCTGCCAAGAGGACTTGAAAGCGGGGCAGAATTGCAGGAAACCGATTTCAGGAGGTAGACTGGAATTGCATGTAAAGCATAGGAAAAGAGGCAGAACGTCCACAATGATGCACTTGGCCAAAAAGGGCGTATGCATTTTTCCCTGAATATATTCAGGAAAAAACGCATACGCCCTTTTTGGCCAACCAAGCAAGCTTGCAAAGGAAATCTGCACTACAATGAAGTCTCACTGCCCCCCGGTCAAAAGGGCCATCTGAAAAAAGTGTAAAATCCAGAAAGGCAGGACAGGCCATGGAGACCTGGGAGTCTTGTTATGCTGATGGGCGTGATGTAAATTGCCAACAGCCACTCTGGAGAAGTGTATGGTGTTTCCTGAAACATCTAAAAAACAAAGCAACAGAGCCTAGGGCACTTCCACTTATGGTCCTATAGCTTAGGGAAATTAAAATAAAGACACAGCCACCCCAAAGTTTGGGACAGCTCTGTTTACAAGAACCTCGTTTACGGTAGAAGTTCAATATCGCAGAAAGCAAAAAATGGATAAAGAAGTTGTGGTACTTACGTACAATGCAATATCACTCAGCAATGAAATCTATGTCATCAGGCCAGTAGCAGCATAATGAGTGGATTCAGGTACGATGATTCTAAGTGAAATAAGTCACACAGAAAAAGAAACATCATAAGATATCACTAATACACGGAATGTAAACTTGGCTACACAGGAACTGAATTACAAAACAGAATAGGGTCTCAAATGTAGAAAACCAACTTATGCTTGCTTAAGGGGAAAGGTGAGTTGTGGTGCTGCATAAAACCAGAGATTGAAATTAGCACAGATACCTTTCCATAAGCCAAATATGTAATAGACAAGAGCTACTGCTTGCTCAACGAAGTGGACTCAACACCCCATATTAAACGCCTAAGAATATACCTGACTAGTAAGAATCTTAAAACCTATGGATTTATATGTCTCCGAAAGAGAATCAAGCGTGTGTACAGCGGCACAAACGCAGCAGTGATAGGATTGGTGAGGTTCGGTGAGCAAATGCAGACCCTTTGAAGTCGTATTGCATGGTACCCATTCCATGGGTCTCAACTCTCCAGGTTTAAGGGATTCTTCCTTCAGCTAAAACATGCATGTGGAACCCAGAGTATGATCCACCGTGTGATCGGGAAACGTGTTCAAATGTGTCTCAGTTTTCGTCCCCTGGTACTCGGGTGCAACATTCCAGATGCTTTACTAACACTCTCCCCACTTGGAGAGTCAGTGCCTTTAAACTCCTGTTTGGCCCAGTTGGCAATTTCTGCGGAAAATGAACAGGAATAGGGAGAACCAATGAGAGACTAGCTGGAGGTGTCTGGACGGGCAAATTTTACTCTCATTTCCCACCAGGAAATGGAATTAACCAAAGGCTCACCGAGCCGTGCCGGAACCACACTAGGGCCTGAAGCAATCCTGCGGTGTTGCGGCCAGCTCACAAGAAAGCGAGTTGAAGAAAGGAGCTCAGGGGCCCTGTAATTCACACACCTGCAGAGTTATAAATGACAGCTATCGTCCAAAAATATATTGAAGTAAGGCTGCCAAGAGGACTTGAAAGCGGGGCAGAATTGCAGGAAACCGATTTCAGGAGGTAGACTGGAATTGCATGTAAAGCATACGAAAAGAGGCAGAACGTCCACAATGATGCACTTGGCCAAAAAGAGCGTATGCGTTTTTTCCTGAATATATTCAGGAAAAAACGCATACGCCCTTTTTGGCCAACCAAGCAAGCTTGCAAAGGAAATCTGCACTACAATGAAGTCTCACTGCCCCCCGGTCAAAAGGGCCATCTGAAAAAAGTGTAAAATCCAGAAAGGCAGGACAGGCCATGGAGAACTGGGAGCCTTCTTATGCTGATGGGCGTGATGTAAATTGCCAACAGCCACTCTGGAGAAGTGTATGGTGTTTCCTGAAACATCTAAAAAACAAAGCAACAGAGCCTAGGGCACTTCCACTTATGGTCCTATAGCTTAGGGAAATTAAAATAAAGACACAGCCACCCCAAAGTTTGGGACAGCTCTGTTTACAAGAACCTCGTTTACGGTACAAGTTCAATATCGCAGAAAGCGAAAAATGGATAAAGAAGTTGTGGTACTTACGTACAATGCAATATCACTCAGCAATGAAATCTATGTCATCAGGCCAGTAGCAGCATAATGAGTGGATTCAGGTACGATGATTCTAAGTGAAATAAGTCACACAGAAAAAGAAACATCATAAGATATCACTAATACACGGAATGTAAACTTGGCTACACAGGAACTGAATTACAAAACAGAATAGGGTCTCAAATGTAGAAAACCAACTTATGCTTGCTTAAGGGGAAAGGTGAGTTGGGGTGCTGCATAAAACCAGAGATTGAAATTAGCACAGATACCTTTCCATAAGCCAAATATGTAATAGACAAGAGCTACTGCTTGCTCAACGAAGTGGACTCAACACCCCATATTAAACGCCTAAGAATATACTTGACTAGTAAGAATCTTAAAACCTATGGATTTATATGTCTCCGAAGGAGTATCAAGCGTGTGTACAGCGGCATAAACGCAGCAGTGATAGGATTGGTGAGGTTCGGTGAGCAAATGCAGACCCTTTGAAGTCGTATTGCATGGTACCCATTCCATGGGTCTCAACTCTCCAGGTTTAAGGGATTCTTCCTTCAGCTAAAACATGCATGTGGAACCCAGAGGATGATCCACTGTGTGATCGGGAAACGTGTTCAAATGTGTCTCAGTTTTCGTCCCCTGGTACTCGGGTGCAACATTCCAGACGCTTTACTAACACTCTCCCCACTTGGAGAGTCAGTGCCTTTAACCTCCTGTTTGGCCCAGTTTGCAATTTCTGCGGAAAATGAACAGGAATAGGGAGAACCAATGAGAGACTAGCTGGAGGTGTCTGGACGGGTAAATTTAACTCTCATTTCCCACCAAGAAGAGGAATTAACCAAAGGCTCAGCGAGCCATGCCGGAACCACACTAGGGCCTGAAGCAATCCTGCGGTGTTGCGGCCAGCTCACAAGAAAGCGAGTTGAAGAAAGGAGCTCAAGGGCCCTGTAATTCACACACCTGCAGAGTTCTAAATGACAGCTATCATCCAAGAATATATTGAAGTAAGGCTGCCAAGAGGACTTGAAAGCGGGGCAGAATTGCAGGAAACCGATTTCAGGAGGTAGACTGGAATTGCATGTAAAGCATACGAAAAGAGGCAGAACGTCCACAATGATGCACTTGGCCAAAAAGGGCGTATGCGTTTTTCCCTGAATATATTCAGGAAAAAACGCATACGCCCTTTTTGGCCAACCAAGCAAGCTTGCAAAGGAAATCTGCACTACAATGAAGTCTCACTGCCCCCCGGTCAAAAGGGCCATCTGAAAAAAGTGTAAAATCCAGAAAGGCAGGACAGGCCATGGAGAACTGGGAGCCTTGTTATGCTGATGGGCGGGATGTAAATTGCCAACAGCCACTCTGGAGAAGTGTATGGTGTTTCCTGAAACATCTAAAAAACAAAGCAACAGAGCCTAGGGCACTTCCACTTATGGTCCTATAGCTTAGGGAAATTAAAATAAAGACACAGCCACCCCAAAGTTTGGGACAGCTCTGTTTACAAGAACCTCGTTTACGGTACAAGTTCAATATCGCAGAAAGCAAAAAATGGATAAAGAAGTTGTGGTACTTACGTACAATGCAATATCACTCAGCAATGAAATCTATGTCATCAGGCCAGTAGCAGCATAATGAGTGGATTCAGGTACGATGATTCTAAGTGAAATAAGTCACACAGAAAAAGAAACATCATAAGATATCACTAATACACGGAATGTAAACTTGGCTACACAGGAACTGAATTACAAAACAGAATAGGGTCTCAAATGTAGAAAACCAACTTATGCTTGCTTAAGGGGAAAGGTGAGTTGGGGTGCTGCATAAAACCAGAGATTGAAATTAGCACAGATACCTTTCCATAAGCCAAATATGTAATAGACAAGAGCTACTGCTTGCTCAACGAAGTGGACTCAACACCCCATATTAAACGCCTAAGAATATACCTGACTAGTAAGAATCTTAAAACCTATTGATTTATATGTCTCCGAAAGAGAATCAAGCGTGTGTACAGCGGCATAAACGCAGCAGTGATAGGATTGGTGAGGTTCGGTGAGCAAATGCAGACCCTTTGAAGTCATATTGCATGGTACACATTCCATGGTTCTCAACTCTCCAGGTTTAAGGGATTCTTCCTTCAGCTAAAACATGCATGTGGAACCCAGAGTATGATCCACCGTGTGATCGGGAAACGTGTTCAAATGTGTCTCAGTTTTCGTCCCCTGGTACTCGGGTGCAACATTCCAGATGCTTTACTAACACTCTCCCCACTTGGAGAGTCAGTGCCTTTAAACTCCTGTTTGGCCCAGTTTGCAATTTCTGCGGAAAATGAACAGGAATAGGGAGAACCAATGAGAGACTAGCTGGAGGTGTCTGGACGGGCAAATTTTACTCTCATTTCCCACCAGGAAATGGAATTAACCAAAGGCTCACCGAGCCGTGCCGGAACCACACTAGGGCCTGAAGCAATCCTGCGGTGTTGCGGCCAGCTCACAAGAAAGCGAGTTGAAGAAAGTAGCTCAGGGGCACTGTAATTCACAAACCTTCAGAGTTCTAAATGACAGCTATCGTCCAAAAATATATTGAAGTAAGGCTGCCAAGAGGACTTGAAAGCGGGGCAGAATTGCAGGAAACCGTTTTCAGGAGGTAGACTGGAATTGCATGTAAAGCATAAGAAAAGAGGCAGACCGTCCACAATGATGCACTTGGCCAAAAAGGGCGTATGCGTTTTTTCCTGAATATATTCAGGAAAAAACGCATACGCCCTTTTTGGCCAACCAAGCAAGCTTGCAAAGGAAATCTGCACTACAATGAAGTCTCACTGCCCCCCGGTCAAAAGGGCCATCTGAAAAAAGTGTAAAATCCAGAAAGGCAGGACAGACCATGGAGAACTGGGAGCCTACTTAGGCTGATGGGCGGGATGTAAATTGCCAACAGCCACTCTGGAGAAGTGTATGGTGTTTCCTGAAACATCTGAAAAACAAAGCAACAGAGCCTAGGGCACTTCCATTTTTGGTCCTATAGATTAGGGAAATTAAAATCAAAAAGACACAGCCACCCCAAAGTTTGGGACAGCTCTGTTTACAAGAACCTCATTTACTATACAAGTTCAATATCGCAGAAAGCGAAAAATGGATAAAGAAGTTGTGGTACTTACGTACAATGCAATATCACTCAGCAATGAAATCTATGTCATCAGGCCAGTAGCAGCATAATGAGTGGATTCAGGTACGATGATTCTAAGTGAAATAAGTCACACAGAAAAAGAAACATCATAAGGTATCACTAATACACGGAATGTAAACTTGGTTACACAGGAACTGAATTACAAAACAGAATAGGGTCTCAAATGTAGAAAACCAACTTATGCTTGCTTAAGGGGAAAGGTGAGTTGTGGTGCTGCATAAAACCAGAGATTGAAATTAGCACAGATACCTTTCCATAAGCCAAATATGTAATAGACAAGAGCTACTGCTTGCTCAACGAAGTGGACTCAACACCCCATATTAAACGCCTAAGAATATACCTGACTAGTAAGAATCTTAAAACCTATGGATTTATATGTCTCCGAAAGAGAATCCAGCGTGTGTACAGCGGCATAAACGCAGCAGTGATAGGATTGGTGAGGTTCGGTGAGCAAATGCAGACCCTTTGAAGTCATATTGCATGGTACCCATTCCATGGTTCTCAACTCTCCAGGTTTAAGGGATTCTTCCTTCAGCTAAAACATGCATGTGGAACCCAGAGTATGATCCACCGTGTGATCGGGAAACGTGTTCAAATGTGTCTCAGTTTTCGTCCCCTGGTACTCGGGTGCAACATTCCAGACGCTTTACTAACACTCTCCCCACTTGGAGAGTCAGCGCCTTTATACTCCTGTTTGGCCCAGTTTGCAATTTCTGCGGAAAATGAACAGGAATCGGGAGAACCAATGAGAGACTAGCTGGAGGTGTCTGGACGGGTAAATTTAACTCTCATTTCCCACCAAGAAGAGGAATTAACCAAAGGCTCAGCGAGCCATGCCGGAACCACACTAGGGCCTGAAGCAATCCTGCGGTGTTGCGGCCAGCTCACAAGAAAGCCAGTTGAAGAAAGGAGCTCAAGGGCCCTGTAATTCACACACCTGCAGAGTTCTAAATGACAGCTATCGTCCAAAAATATATTGAAGTAAGGCTGCCAAGAGGACTTGAAAGCGGGGCAGAATTGCAGGAAACCGATTTCAGGAGGTAGACTGGAATTGCATGTAAAGCATACGAAAAGAGGCAGAACGTCCACAATGATGCACTTGGCCAAAAAGGGCGTATGCGTTTTTCCCTGAATATATTCAGGAAAAAACGCATACGCCCTTTTTGGCCAACCAAGCAAGCTTGCAAAGGAAATCTGCACTACAATGAAGTCTCACTGCCCCCCGGTCAAAAGGGCCATCTGAAAAAAGTGTAAAATCCAGAAAGGCAGGACAGGCCATGGAGAACTGGGAGCCTTGTTATGCTGATGGGCGGGATGTAAATTGCCAACAGCCACTCTGGAGAAGTGTATGGTGTTTCCTGAAACATCTAAAAAACAAAGCAACAGAGCCTAGGGCACTTCCACTTATGGTCCTATAGCTTAGGGAAATTAAAATAAAGACACAGCCACCCCAAAGTTTGGGACAGCTCTGTTTACAAGAACCTCGTTTACGGTACAAGTTCAATATCGCAGAAAGCAAAAAATGGATAAAGAAGTTGTGGTACTTACGTACAATGCAATACCACTCAGCAATGAAATCTATGTCATCAGGCCAGTAGCAGCATAATGAGTGGATTCAGGTACGATGATTCTAAGTGAAATAAGTCACACAGAAAAAGAAACATCATAAGATATCACTAATACACGGAATGTAAACTTGGCTACACAGGAACTGAATTACAAAACAGAATAGGGTCTCAAATGTAGAAAACCAACTTATGCTTGCTTAAGGGGAAAGGTGAGTTGTGGTGCTGCATAAAACCAGAGATTGAAATTAGCACAGATACCTTTCCATAAGCCAAATATGTAATAGACAAGAGCTACTGCTTGCTCAACGAAGTGGACTCAACACCCCATATTAAACGCCTAAGAATATACCTGACTAGTAAGAATCTTAAAACCTATTGATTTATATGTCTCCAAAAGAGAATCAAGCGTGTGTACAGCGGCATAAACGCAGCAGTGATAGGATTGGTGAGGTTCGGTGAGCAAATGCAGACCCTTTGAAGTCATATTGCATGGTACCCATTCCATGGTTCTCAACTCTCCAGGTTTAAGGGATTCTTCCTTCAGCTAAAACATGCATGTGGAACCCAGAGTATGATCCACCGTGTGATCGGGAAACGTGTTCAAATGTGTCTCAGTTTTCGTCCCCTGGTACTCGGGTGCAACATTCCAGATGCTTTACTAACACTCTCCCCACTTGGAGAGTCAGTGCCTTTAAACTCCTGTTTGGCCCAGTTTGCAATTTCTGCGGAAAATGAACAGGAATAGGGAGAACCAATGAGAGACTAGCTGGAGGTGTCTGGACGGGCAAATTTTACTCTCATTTCCCACCAGGAAATGGAATTAACCAAAGGCTCACCGAGCCGTGCCGGAACCACACTAGGGCCTGAAGCAATCCTGCGGTGTTGCGGCCAGCTCACAAGAAAGCGAGTTGAAGAAAGTAGCTCAGGGGCACTGTAATTCACAAACCTTCAGAGTTCTAAATGACAGCTATCGTCCAAAAATATATTGAAGTAAGGCTGCCAAGAGGACTTGAAAGCGGGGCAGAATTGCAGGAAACCGTTTTCAGGAGGTAGACTGGAATTGCATGTAAAGCATAAGAAAAGAGGCAGACCGTCCACAATGATGCACTTGGCCAAAAAGCGCGTATGCGTTTTTTCCTGAATATATTCAGGAAAAAACGCATACGCCCTTTTTGGCCAACCAAGCAAGCTTGCAAAGGAAATCTGCACTACAATGAAGTCTCACTGCCCCCCGGTCAAAAGGGCCATCTGAAAAAAGTGTAAAATCCAGAAAGGCAGGACAGACCATGGAGAACTGGGAGCCTACTTAGGCTGATGGGCGGGATGTAAATTGCCAACAGCCACTCTGGAGAAGTGTATGGTGTTTCCTGAAACATCTGAAAAACAAAGCAACAGAGCCTAGGGCACTTCCATTTTTGGTCCTATAGATTAGGGAAATTAAAATCAAAAAGACACAGCCACCCCAAAGTTTGGGACAGCTCTGTTTACAAGAACCTCATTTACTATACAAGTTCAATATCGCAGAAAGCGAAAAATGGATAAAGAAGTTGTGGTACTTACGTACAATGCAATATCACTCAGCAATGAAATCTATGTCATCAGGCCAGTAGCAGCATAATGAGTGGATTCAGGTACGATGATTCTAAGTGAAATAAGTCACACAGAAAAAGAAACATCATAAGGTATCACTAATACACGGAA
This sequence comes from Pseudorca crassidens, assembly GCF_039906515.1. Taxonomy (NCBI): domain Eukaryota; kingdom Metazoa; phylum Chordata; class Mammalia; order Artiodactyla; family Delphinidae; genus Pseudorca; species Pseudorca crassidens. Next base: position 4,417,192 of record NW_027136301.1, read on the forward strand.
TGTAAACTTGGCTACACAGGAACTGAATTACAAAACAGAATAGGGTCTCAAATGTAGAAAACCAACTTATGCTTGCTTAAGGGGAAAGGTGAGTTGGGGTGCTGCATAAAACCAGAGATTGAAATTAACACAGATACCTTTCCATAAGCCAAATATGTAATAGACAAGAGCTACTCCTTGCTCAACGAAGTGGACTCAACACCCCATATTAAACGCCTAAGAATATACCTGACTAGTAAGAATCTTAAAACCTATGGATTTATATGTCTCCGAAAGAGAATCCAGCGTGTGTACAGCGGCATAAACGCAGCAGTGATAGGATTGGTGAGGTTCGGTGAGCAAATGCAGACCCTTTGAAGTCATATTGCATGGTACCCATTCCATGCGTCTCAACTCTCCAGGTAAGGGATTCTTCCTTCAGCTAAAACATGCATGTGGAACCCAGAGTATGATCCACCGTTTGATCGGGAAACGTGTTCAAATGTGTCTCAGTTTTCGTCCCCTGGTACTTGGGTGCAACATTCCAGACGCTTTACTAACACTCTCCCCACTTGGAGAGTCAGTGCCTTTAACCTCCTGTTTGGCCCAGTTTGCAATTTCTGTGGAAAATTAACAGGAATAGGGAGAACCAATGACAGACTAGCTGGAGGTGTCTGGACGGGCAAATTTAACTCTCATTTCCCACCAGGAAGAGGAATTAACCAAAGGCTCAGCGAGCCATGCCGAAACCACACTAGGGCCTGAAGCAATCCTGCGGTGTTGCGGCCAGCTCACAAGAAAGCGAGTTGAAGAAAGAAGCTCAGGGGCACTGTAATTCACAAACCTGCAGAGTTATAAATGACAGCTATCGTCCAAAAATATATTGAAGTAAGGCTGCCAAGAGGACTTGAATGTGGGGCAGAATTGCAGGAAACCGATTTCAGGAGGTAGACAGGAATTGCATGTAAAGCATAGGAAAAGAGGCAGAACGTCCACAATGATGCACTTGGCCAAAAGGGCGTATGCGTTTTATCCTGAATATATTCAGGAAAAAACGCATACGCCCTTTTTGGCTAACCAAGGAAGCTTGCAAAGGAAATCTGCACTACAATGAAGTCTCACTGCCCCCCGGTTAAAAGGGCTATCTGAAAAAAGTGTAAAATCCAGAAAGGCAGGACAGGCCATGGAGAACTGGGAGCCTTCTTATGCTGATGGGCGGGATGTAAATTGCCAACTGCCACTCTGGAGAAGTGTATGGTGTTTCCTGAAACATCTAAAAAACAAAGCAACAGAGCCTAGGGCACTTCCACTTATGGTCCTATAGATTAGGGAAATTAAAATCAAAAAGACACAGCCACCCCAAAGTTTGGGACGGCTCTGTTTACAAGAACCTCGTTTACGGTACAAGTTCAATATCGCAGAAAGCGAAAAATGGATAAAGTAGTTGTGGTACTTACGTACAATGCAATATCACTCAGCAATGAAATCTATGTCATCAGGCCAGTAGCAGCATAATGAGTGGATTCAGGTACAATGATTCTAAGTGAAATAAGTCACAGAGAAAAAGAAACATCATAAGGTATCACTAATACACGGAATGTAAACTTGGCTACACAGGAACTGAATTACAAAACAGAATAGGGTCTCAAATGTAGAAAACCAACTTATGCTTGCTTAAGGGGAAAGGTGAGTTGTGGTGCTGCATAAAACCAGAGATTGAAATTAGCACAGATACCTTTCCATAAGCCAAATATGTAATAGACAAGAGCTACTGCTTGCTCAACGAAGTGGACTCAACACCCCATATTAAACGCCTAAGAATATACCTGACTAGTAAGAATCTTAAAACCTATTGATTTATATGTCTCCAAAAGAGAATCAAGCGTGTGTACAGCGGCATAAACGCAGCAGTGATAGGATTGGTTAGGTTCGGTGAGCAAATGCAGACCCTTTGAAGTCATATTGCATGGTACCCATTCCATGGTTCTCAACTCTCCAGGTTTAAGGGATTCTTCCTTCAGCTAAAACATGCATGTGGAACCCAGAGTATGATCCACCGTGTGATCGGGAAACGTGTTCAAATGTGTCTCAGTTTTCGTCCCCTGGTACTCGGGTGCAACATTCCAGATGCTTTACTAACACTCTCCCCACTTGGAGAGTCAGTGCCTTTAAACTCCTGTTTGGCCCAGTTTGCAATTTCTGCGGAAAATGAACAGGAATAGGGAGAACCAATGAGAGACTAGCTGGAGGTGTCTGGACGGGCAAATTTTACTCTCATTTCCCACCAGGAAATGGAATTAACCAAAGGCTCACCGAGCCGTGCCGGAACCACACTAGGGCCTGAAGCAATCCTGCGGTGTTGCGGCCAGCTCACAAGAAAGCGAGTTGAAGAAAGTAGCTCAGGGGCACTGTAATTCACAAACCTTCAGAGTTCTAAATGACAGCTATCGTCCAAAAATATATTGAAGTAAGGCTGCCAAGAGGACTTGAAAGCGGGGCAGAATTGCAGGAAACCGTTTTCAGGAGGTAGACTGGAATTGCATGTAAAGCATAAGAAAAGAGGCAGACCGTCCACAATGATGCACTTGGCCAAAAAGCGCGTATGCGTTTTTTCCTGAATATATTCAGGAAAAAACGCATACGCCCTTTTTGGCCAACCAAGCAAGCTTGCAAAGGAAATCTGCACTACAATGAAGTCTCACTGCCCCCCGGTCAAAAGGGCCATCTGAAAAAAGTGTAAAATCCAGAAAGGCAGGACAGACCATGGAGAACTGGGAGCCTACTTAGGCTGATGGGCGGGATGTAAATTGCCAACAGCCACTCTGGAGAAGTGTATGGTGTTTCCTGAAACATCTGAAAAACAAAGCAACAGAGCCTAGGGCACTTCCATTTTTGGTCCTATAGATTAGGGAAATTAAAATCAAAAAGACACAGCCACCCCAAAGTTTGGGACAGCTCTGTTTACAAGAACCTCATTTACTATACAAGTTCAATATCGCAGAAAGCGAAAAATGGATAAAGAAGTTGTGGTACTTACGTACAATGCAATATCACTCAGCAATGAAATCTATGTCATCAGGCCAGTAGCAGCATAATGAGTGGATTCAGGTACGATGATTCTAAGTGAAATAAGTCACACAGAAAAAGAAACATCATAAGGTATCACTAATACACGGAATGTAAACTTGGCTACACAGGAACTGAATTACAAAACAGAATAGGGTCTCAAATGTAGAAAACCAACTTATGCTTGCTTAAGGGGAAAGGTGAGTTGGGGTGCTGCATAAAACCAGAGATTGAAATTAACACAGATACCTTTCCATAAGCCAAATATGTAATAGACAAGAGCTACTCCTTGCTCAACGAAGTGGACTCAACACCCCATATTAAACGCCTAAGAATATACCTGACTAGTAAGAATCTTAAAACCTATGGATTTATATGTCTCCGAAAGAGAATCCAGCGTGTGTACAGCGGCATAAACGCAGCAGTGATAGGATTGGTGAGGTTCGGTGAGCAAATGCAGACCCTTTGAAGTCATATTGCATGGTACCCATTCCATGCGTCTCAACTCTCCAGGTAAGGGATTCTTCCTTCAGCTAAAACATGCATGTGGAACCCAGAGTATGATCCACCGTTTGATCGGGAAACGTGTTCAAATGTGTCTCAGTTTTCGTCCCCTGGTACTTGGGTGCAACATTCCAGACGCTTTACTAACACTCTCCCCACTTGGAGAGTCAGTGCCTTTAACCTCCTGTTTGGCCCAGTTTGCAATTTCTGTGGAAAATTAACAGGAATAGGGAGAACCAATGACAGACTAGCTGGAGGTGTCTGGACGGGCAAATTTAACTCTCATTTCCCACCAGGAAGAGGAATTAACCAAAGGCTCAGCGAGCCATGCCGAAACCACACTAGGGCCTGAAGCAATCCTGCGGTGTTGCGGCCAGCTCACAAGAAAGCGAGTTGAAGAAAGAAGCTCAGGGGCACTGTAATTCACAAACCTGCAGAGTTATAAATGACAGCTATCGTCCAAAAATATATTGAAGTAAGGCTGCCAAGAGGACTTGAATGTGGGGCAGAATTGCAGGAAACCGATTTCAGGAGGTAGACAGGAATTGCATGTAAAGCATAGGAAAAGAGGCAGAACGTCCACAATGATGCACTTGGCCAAAAGGGCGTATGCGTTTTATCCTGAATATATTCAGGAAAAAACGCATACGCCCTTTTTGGCTAACCAAGGAAGCTTGCAAAGGAAATCTGCACTACAATGAAGTCTCACTGCCCCCCGGTTAAAAGGGCTATCTGAAAAAAGTGTAAAATCCAGAAAGGCAGGACAGGCCATGGAGAACTGGGAGCCTTCTTATGCTGATGGGCGGGATGTAAATTGCCAACTGCCACTCTGGAGAAGTGTATGGTGTTTCCTGAAACATCTAAAAAACAAAGCAACAGAGCCTAGGGCACTTCCACTTATGGTCCTATAGATTAGGGAAATTAAAATCAAAAAGACACAGCCACCCCAAAGTTTGGGACGGCTCTGTTTACAAGAACCTCGTTTACGGTACAAGTTCAATATCGCAGAAAGCGAAAAATGGATAAAGTAGTTGTGGTACTTACGTACAATGCAATATCACTCAGCAATGAAATCTATGTCATCAGGCCAGTAGCAGCATAATGAGTGGATTCAGGTACAATGATTCTAAGTGAAATAAGTCACAGAGAAAAAGAAACATCATAAGGTATCACTAATACACGGAATGTAAACTTGGCTACACAGGAACTGAATTACAAAACAGAATAGGGTCTCAAATGTCGATAACCAACTTATACTTGCTTAAGGGGAAAGGTGAGTTGGGGTGCTGCATAAAACCAGAGATTGAAATTAGCACAGATACCTTTCCATAAGCCAAATATGTAATAGACAAGAGCTACTGCTTGCTCAACAAAGTGGACTCAACACCACATATTAAACGCCTAAGAATATACCTGACTAGTAAGAATCTTAAAACCTATGGATTGATATGTCTCCGAAAGAGAATCAAGCGTGTGTACAGCGGCATAAACGCAGCAGTGATAGGATTCGTGAGGTTCGGTGAGCAAATGCAGACCCTTTGAAGTCATATTGCATGGTACCCATTCCATGGTTCTCAACTCTCCAGGTTTAAGGGATTCTTCCTTCAGCTAAAACATGCATGTGGAGCCCAGAGTATGATCCACCGTTTGATCGGGAAACGTGTTCAAATGTGTCTCAGTTTTCGTCCCCTGGTACTTGGGTGCAACATTCCAGACGCTTTACTAACACTCTCCCCACTTGGAGAGTCAGTGCCTTTAACCTCCTGTTTGGCCCAGTTTGCAATTTCTGTGGAAAATTAACAGGAATAGGGAGAACCAATGACAGACTAGCTGGAGGTGTCTGGACGGGCAAATTTAACTCTCATTTCTCACCAGGAAGACGAATTAACCAAAGGCTCAGCGAGCCATGCCGAAACCACACTAGGGCCTGAAGCAATCCTGCGGTGTTGCGGCCAGCTCACAAGAAAGCGAGTTGAAGAAAGAAGCTCAGGGGCACTGTAATTCACAAACCTGCAGAGTTATAAATGACAGCTATCGTCCAAAAATATATTGAAGTAAGGCTGCCAAGAGGACTTGAATGTGGGGCAGAATTGCAGGAAACCGATTTCAGGAGGTAGACAGGAATTGCATGTAAAGCATAGGAAAAGAGGCAGAACGTCCACAATGATGCACTTGGCCAAAAGGGCGTATGCGTTTTATCCTGAATATATTCAGGAAAAAACGCATACGCCCTTTTTGGCTAACCAAGGAAGCTTGCAAAGGAAATCTGCACTACAATGAAGTCTCACTGCCCCCCGGTTAAAAGGGCTATCTGAAAAAAGTGTAAAATCCAGAAAGGCAGGACAGGCCATGGAGAACTGGGAGCCTTCTTATGCTGATGGGCGGGATGTAAATTGCCAACTGCCACTCTGGAGAAGTGTATGGTGTTTCCTGAAACATCTAAAAAACAAAGCAACAGAGCCTAGGGCACTTCCACTTATGGTCCTATAGATTAGGGAAATTAAAATCAAAAAGACACAGCCACCCCAAAGTTTGGGACGGCTCTGTTTACAAGAACCTCGTTTACGGTACAAGTTCAATATCGCAGAAAGCGAAAAATGGATAAAGTAGTTGTGGTACTTACGTACAATGCAATATCACTCAGCAATGAAATCTATGTCATCAGGCCAGTAGCAGCATAATGAGTGGATTCAGGTACAATGATTCTAAGTGAAATAAGTCACAGAGAAAAAGAAACATCATAAGGTATCACTAATACACGGAATGTAAACTTGGCTACACAGGAACTGAATTACAAAACAGAATAGGGTCTCAAATGTCGATAACCAACTTATACTTGCTTAAGGGGAAAGGTGAGTTGGGGTGCTGCATAAAACCAGAGATTGAAATTAGCACAGATACCTTTCCATAAGCCAAATATGTAATAGACAAGAGCTACTGCTTGCTCAACAAAGTGGACTCAACACCACATATTAAACGCCTAAGAATATACCTGACTAGTAAGAATCTTAAAACCTATGGATTGATATGTCTCCGAAAGAGAATCAAGCGTGTGTACAGCGGCATAAACGCAGCAGTGATAGGATTCGTGAGGTTCGGTGAGCAAATGCAGACCCTTTGAAGTCATATTGCATGGTACCCATTCCATGGTTCTCAACTCTCCAGGTTTAAGGGATTCTTCCTTCAGCTAAAACATGCATGTGGAACCCAGAGTATGATCCACCGTGTGATCGGGAAACGTGTTCAAATGTGTCTCAGTTTTCGTCCCCTGGTACTCGGGTGCAACATTCCAGACGCTTTACTAACACTCTCCCCACTTGGAGAGTCAGTGCCTTTAACCTCCTGTTTGGCCCAGTTTGCAATTTCTGCGGAAAATGAACAGGAATAGGGAGAACCAATGAGAGACTAGCTGGAGGTGTCTGGACGGGTAAATTTAACTCTCATTTCCCACCAGGAAGAGGAATTAACCAAAGGCTCACTGAGATATGCCGGAACCACACTAGGGCCTGAAGCAATCCTGCGGTGTTGCGGCCGGCTCACAAGAAAGCGAGTTGAAGAAAGGAGCTCAGGGGCACTGTCATTCACAAACCTGCAGAGTTATACATGACAGCTATCGTCCAAAAATATATTGAAGTAAGGCTGCCAAGAGGACTTGAAAGCGGGGCAGAATTGCAGGAAACCGATTTCAGGAGGTAGACTGGAATTGCATGTAAAGCATAGGAAAAGAGGCAGAACATCCACAATGATGCACTTGGCCAAAAAGGGCGTATGCGTTTTTTCCTAAATACATTCAGGAAAAAACGCATACGCACTTTTTGGCCAAGGAAGCAAGCTTGCAAAGGAAATCTGCACTACAATGAAGTCTCACTGCCCCCCGGTCAAAAGGGCCATCTGAAAAAAGTGTAAAATCCAGAAAGGCAGGACAGGCCATGGAGAACTGGGAGCCTTGTTATGCTGATGGGCGTGATGTAAATTGCCAACAGCCACTCTGGAGAAGTGTATGGTGTTTCCTGAAACATCTAAAAAACAAAGCAACAGAGCCTAGGGCACTTCCACTTATGGTCCTATAGCTTAGGGAAATTGAAATCAAAAAGACACAGCCACCCCAAAGTTTGGGTCAGCTCTGTTTACAAGAACCTTGTTTACGGTACAAGTTCAAAATCACAGAAAGCAAAAAATGGATAAAGAAGTTGTGGTACTTACGTACACTGCAATATCACTCAGCAATGAAATCTATGTCATCAGGCCAGTAGCAGCATAATGAGTGGATTCAGGTACGATGATTCTAAGTGAAATAAGTCACACAGAAAAAGAAACATCATAAGATATCACTAATACACGGAATGTAAACTTGGCTACACAGGAACTGAATTACAAAACAGAATAGGGTCTCAAATGTAGAAAACCAACTTATGCTTGCTTAAGGGGAAAGGTGAGTTGGGGTGCTGCATAAAACCAGAGATTGAAATTAGCACAGATACCTTTCCATAAGCCAAATATGTAATAGCCAAGAGCTACTGCTTGCTCAACGAAGTGGACTCAACACCCCATATTAAACGCCTAAGAATATACTTGACTAGTAAGAATCTTAAAACCTATGGATTTATATGTCTCCAAAAGAGAATCAAGCATGTTTACAGCGGCATAAACGCAGCAGTGATAGGATTGGTTAGGTTCGGTGAGCAAATGCAGACCCTTTGAAGTCATATTGCATGGTACCCATTCCATGGGTCTCAACTCTCCACGTTTAAGGGATTCTTCCTTCAGCTAAAACATGCATGTGGAACCCAGAGTATGATCCACCGTGTGATCGGGAAACGTGTTCAAATGTGTCTCAGTTTTCGTCCCCTGGTACTCGGGTGCAACATTCCAGACGCTTTACTAACACTCTCCCCACTTGGAGAGTCAGTGCCTTTAACCTCCTGTTTGGCCCAGTTTGCAATTTCTGCGGAAAATGAACAGGAATAGGGAGAACCAATGAGAGACTAGCTGGAGGAGTCTGGACGGGCAAATTTAACTCTCATTTCCCACCAGGAAGAGGAATTAACCAAAGGCTCAGCGAGCCATGCCGGAACCACACTAGGACCTGAAGCAATCCTGCGGTGTTGCGGCCAGCTCACAAGAAAGCGAGTTGAAGAAAGGAGCTCAGGGGCCCTGTAATTCACACACCTGCAGAGTTCTAAATGACAGCTATCGTCCAAAAATATATTGAAGTAAGGCTGCCAGGAGGACTTGAAAGCGGGGCAGAATTGCAGGAAACCGATTTCAGGAGGTAGACTGGAATTGCATGTAAAGCATAGGAAAAGAGGCAGAACGTCCACAATGATGCACTTGGCCAAAAAGGGCGTATGCGTTTTTTCCTGAATATATTCAGGAAAAAACGCATACACCCTTTTTGGCCAACCAAGCAAGCTTGCAAAGGAAATCTGCACTACAATGAAGTCTCACTGCCCCCCGGTCAAAAGGGCCATCTGAAAAAAGTGTAAAATCCAGAAAGGCAGGACAGGCCATGGAGAACTGGGAGCCTTGTTATGCTGATGGGCGTGATGTAAATTGCCAACAGCCACTCTGGAGAAGTGTATGGTGTTTCCTGAAACATCTAAAAAACAAAGCAACAGAGCCTAGGGCACTTCCACTTATGGTCCTATAGCTTATGGAAATTAAAATCAAAAAGACACAGCAACCCCAAAGTTTGGGACGGCTCTGTTTACAAGAACCTCGTTTACGGTACAAGTTCAATATCGCAGAAAGCGAGAAATGGATAAAGAAGTTGAGGTACTTACGTACAATGCAATAACTCTCAGCAATGAAATCTATGTAATCAGGCCCTTAGCAGCATAATGAGTGGATTCAGGTACGATGATTCTAAGTGAAATAAGTCACACAGAAAAAGAAACATCATAAGATATCACTAATACACGGAATGTAAACTTGGCTACACAGGAACTGAATTACAAAACAGAATAGGGTCTCAAATGTAGAAAACCAACTTATGCTTGCTTAAGGGGAAAGGTGAGTTGGGGTGCTGCATAAAACCAGAGATTGAAATTACCACAGATACCTTTCCATAAGCCAAATATGTAATAGCCAAGAGCTACTGCTTGCTCAACGAAGTGGACTCAACACCCCATATTAAACGCCTAAGAATATACTTGACTAGTAAGAATCTTAAAACCTATGGATTTATATGTCTCCGAAACAGAATCAAGCGTGTGTACAGCGGCATAAACGCAGCAGTGATAGGATTGGTGAGGTTCGGTGAGCAAATGCAGACCCTTTGAAGTCATATTGCATGGTACCCATTCCATGGTTCTCAACTCTCCAGGTTTAAGGGATTCTTCCTTCAGCTAAAACATGCATGTGGAACCCAGAGGATGATCCACCGTGTGATCGGGAAACGTGTTCAAATGTGTCTCAGTTTTCGTCCCCTGGTACTCGGGTGCAACATTCCAGACGCTTTACTAACACTCTCCCCACTTGGAGAGTCAGTGCCTTTAACCTCCTGTTTGGCCCAGTTTGCAATTTCTGCGGAAAATGAACAGGAATAGGGAGAACTAATGAGAGACTAGCTGGAGGTGTCTGGACGGGCAAATTTAACTCTCATTTCCCACCAGGAAGAGGAATTAACCAAAGGCTCACCGAGCCATGCCGGAACCACACTAGGGCCTGAAGCAATCCTGCGGTGTTGCGGCCAGCTCACAAGAAAGCGAGTTGAAGAAAGGAGCTCAAGGGCCCTGTAATTCACACACCTGCAGAGTTGTAAATGACAGCTATCGTCCAAAAATATATTGAAGTAAGGCTGCCAAGAGGACTTGAAAGCGGGGCAGAATTGCAGGAAACCGATTTCAGGAGGTAGACTGGAATTGCATGTAAAGCATAGGAAAAGAGGCAGAACGTCCACAATGATGCACTTGGCCAAAAAGGGCGTATGCGTTTTTTCCTGAATATATTCAGGAAAAAACGCATACGCCCTTTTTGGCCAACCAAGCAAGCTTGCAAAGGAAATCTGCACTACAATGAAGTCTCACTGCCCCCCGGTCAAAAGGGCCATCTGAAAAAAGTGTAAAATCCAGAAAGGCAGGACAGGCCATGGAGAACTGGGAGCCTTGTTATGCTGATGGGCGTGATGTAAATTGCCAACAGCCACTCTGGAGAAGTATATGGTGTTTCCTGAAACATCTAAGAAACAAAGGAACAGAGCCTAGGGCACTTCCACTTATGGTCCTATAGCTTAGGGAAATTAAAATCAAAAAGACACAGCCACCCCAAAGTTTGGGACGGCTCTGTTTACAAGAACCTCGTTTCCGGTACAAGTTCAATATTGCAGAAAGCGAAAAATGGATAAAGAAGTTGTGGTACTAACGTACAATGCAATATCACTCAGCAATGAAATCTCTGTCATCAGGCCCATAGCAGCATAATGAGTGGATTCAGGTACGATGATTCTAAGTGAAATATGTCACACAGAAAAAGAAACATCATAAGATATCACTAATACACGGAATGTAAACTTGGCTACACAGGAACTGAATTACAAAACAGAATAGGGTCTCAAATGTAGAAAACCAACTTATGCTTGCTTAAGGGGAAAGGTGAGTTGTGGTGCTGCATAAAACCAGAGATTGAAATTAGCACAGATACATTTCCATAAGCCAAATATGTAATAGCCAAGAGCTACTGCTTGCTCAACGAAGTGGACTCAACACCCCATATTAAACGCCTAAGAATATACTTGACTAGTAAGAATCTTAAAACCTATGGATTTATATGTCTCCGAAAGAGAATCAAGCATGTGTACAGTGGCATAAACGCAGCACTGATAGATTTGGTGAGGTTCGGTGAGCAAATGCAGACCCTTTGAAGTCATATTGCCTGGTACCCATTCCATGGTTCTCAACTCTCCAGGTTTAAGGGATTCTTCCTTCAGCTAAAACATGCATGTGGAACCCAGAGGATGATCCACCGTGTGATCGGGAAACGTGTTCAAATGTGTCTCAGTTTTCGTCCCCTGGTACTCGGGTGCAACATTCCAGACGCTTTACTAACACTCTCCCCACTTGGAGAGTCAGTGCCTTTAACCTCCTGTTTGGCCCAGTTTGCAATTTCTGCGGAAAATGAACAGGAATAGGGAGAACCAATGAGAGACTAGCTGGAGGTGTCTGGACGGGTAAATTTAACTCTCATTTCCCACCAAGAAGAGGAATTAACCAAAGGCTCAGCGAGCCATGCCGGAACCACACTAGGGCCTGAAGCAATCCTGCGGTGTTGCGGCCAGCTCACAAGAAAGCGAGTTGAAGAAAGGAGCTCAGGGGCCCTGTAATTCACACACCTGCAGAGTTATAAATGACAGCTATCGTCCAAAAATATATTGAAGTAAGGCTGCCAAGAGGACTTGAAAGCGGGGCAGAATTGCAGGAAACCGATTTCAGGAGGTAGACTGGAATTGCATGTAAAGCATAGGAAAAGAGGCAGAACGTCCACAATGATGCACTTGGCCAAAAAGGGCGTATGCGTTTTTTCCTGAATATATTCAGGAAAAAACGCATACGCCCTTTTTGGCCAACCAAGCAAGCTTGCAAAGGAAATCTGCACTACAATGAAGTCTCACTGCCCCCCGGTCAAAGGGGCCATCTGAAAAAAGTGTAAAATCCAGAAAGGCAGGACAGGCCATGGAGAACTGGGAGCCTTGTTATGCTGATGGGCGTTATGTAAATTGCCAACAGCCACTCTGGAGAAGTGTATGGTGTTTCCTGAAACATCTAAAAAACAAAGCAACAGAGCCTAGGGCACTTCCACTTATGGTCCTATAGCTTAGGGAAATTAAAATCAAAAAGACACAGCAACCCGAAAGTTTGGGATGGCTCTGTTTAAAAGAAGCTCGTTTACGGTACAAGTTCAATATCGCAGAAAGCGAGAAATGGATAAAGAAGTTGAGGTACTTACGTACAATGCAATAACACTCAGCAATGAAATCTATGTAATCAGGCCCTTAGCAGCATAATGAGTGGATTCAGGTACGATGATTCTAAGTGAAATAAGTCACACAGAAAAAGAAACATCATAAGATATCACTAATACACGGAATGTAAACTTGGCTACACAGGAACTGAATTACAAAACAGAATAGGGTCTCAAATGTAGAAAACCAACTTATGCTTGCTTAAGGGGAAAGGTGAGTTGGGGTGCTGCATAAAACCAGAGATTGAAATTACCACAGATACCTTTCCATAAGCCAAATATGTAATAGCCAAGAGCTACTGCTTGCTCAACGAAGTGGACTCAACACCCCATATTAAACGCCTAAGAATATACTTGATTAGTAAGAATCTTAAAACCTATGGATTTATATGTCTCCGAAAGAGAATCAAGCATGTGTACAGCGGCATAAACGCAGCAGTGATAGGATTGGTGAGGTTCGGTGAGCAAATGCAGACCCTTTGAAGTCATATTGCATGGTACCCATTCCATGGTTCTCAACTCTCCAGGTTTAAGGGATTCTTCCTTCAGCTAAAACATGCATGTGGAACCCAGAGGATGATCCACCGTGTGATCGGGAAACGTGTTCAAATGTGTCTCAGTTTTCGCCCCCTGGTACTCGGGTGCAACATTCCAGACGCTTTACTAACACTCTCCCCACTTGGAGAGTCAGTGCCTTTAACCTCCTGTTTGGCCCAGTTTGCAATTTCTGCGGAAAATGAACAGGAATAGGGAGAACCAATGAGAGACTAGCTGGAGGTGTCTGGACGGGCAAATTTAACTCTCATTTCCCACCAAGAAGAGGAATTAACCAAAGGCTCAGCGAGCCATGCCGGAACCACACTAGAGCCTGAAGCAATCCTGCGGTGTTGCGGCCAGCTCACAAGAAAGCGAGTTGAAGAAAGGAGCTCAGGGGCCCTGTAATTCACACACCTGCAGAGTTGTAAATGACAGCTATCGTCCAAAAATATATTGAAGTAAGGCTGCCAAGAGGACTTGAAAGCGGGGCAGAATTGCAGGAAACCGATTTCAGCAGGTAGACTGGAATTGCATGTAAAGCATAGGAAAAGAGGCAGAACGTCCACAATGATGCACTTGGCCAAAAAGGGCGTATGCGTTTTTTCCTGAATATATTCAGGAAAAAACGCATACGCCCTTTTTGGCCAACCAAGCAAGCTTGCAAAGGAAATCTGCACTACAATGAAGTCTCACTGCCCCCCGGTCAAAAGGGCCATCTGAAAAAAGTGTAAAATCCAGAAAGGCAGGACAGGCCATGGAGAACTGGGAGCCTTGTTATGCTGATGGGCGTGATGTAAATTGCCAACAGCCACTCTGGAGAAGTGTATGGTGTTTCCTGAAACATCTAAAAAACAAAGCAACAGAGCCTAGGGCACTTCCACTTATGGTCCTATATATTAGGGAAATTAAAATCAAAAAGACACAGCCACCAGTAAGTTTGGGACAGCTCTGTTTACAGGAACCTCGTTTCCGGTACAAGTTCAATATCGCAGAAAGCGAAAAATGGATAAAGAAGTTGTGGGACTTACGTACAATGCAATATCATTCAGCAATGAAATCTATGTCATCATGCCCGTAGCAGCATAATGAGTGGATTCAGGTACGATGATTCTAAGTGAAATAAGTCACACAGAAAAAGAAACATCATAAGATATCACTAATACACGGAATGTAAACTTGGCTACACAGGAACTGAATTACAAAACAGAATAGGGTCTCAAATGTAGAAAACCAACTTATGCTTGCTTAAGGGGAAAGGTGAGTTGGGGTGCTGCATAAAACCAGAGATTGAAATTAGCACAGATACCTTTCCATAAGCCAAATATGTAATAGACAAGAGCTACTGCTTGCTCAACGAAGTGGACTCAACACCCCATATTAACCGCCTAAAAATATACCTGACTAGTAAGAATCTTAAAACCTATGGATTTATATGTCTCCAAAAGAGAATCAAGCATGTTTACAGGGGCATAAACGCAGCAGTGATAGGATTGGTGAGGTTCGGTGAGCAAATGCAGACCCTTTGAAGTCATATTGCATGGTACCCATTCCATGGTTCTCAACTCTCCAGGTTTAAGGGATTCTTCCTTCAGCTAAAACATGCATGTGGAACCCAGAGTATGATCCACCGTGTGATCGGGAAACGTGTTCAAATGTGTCTCAGTTTTCGTCCCCTGGTACTCGGGTGCAACATTCCAGACGCTTTACTAACACTCTCCCCACTTGGAGAGTCAGTGCCTTTAACCTCCTGTTTGGCCCAGTTTGCAATTTCTGCGGAAAATGAACAGGAATAGGGAGAACTAATGAGAGACTAGCTGGAGGTGTCTGGACGGGCAAATTTAACTCTCATTTCACAACAGGAAGAGGAATTAACCAAAGGCTCAGCGAGCCATGCCGGAACCACACTAGGGCCTGAAGCAATCCTGCGGTGTTGCGGCCAGCTCACAAGAAAGCGAGTTGAAGAAAGGAGCTCAGGGGCCCTGTAATTCACACACCTGCAGAGTTGTAAATGACAGCTATCGTCCAAAAATATATTGAAGTAAGGCTGCCAAGAGGACTTGAAAGCGGGGCAGAATTGCAGGAAACCGATTTCAGGAGGTAGACTGGAATTGCATGTAAAGCATAGGAAAAGAGGCAGAACGTCCACAATGATGCACTTGGCCAAAAAGGGCGTATGCGTTTTTTCCTGAATATATTCAGGAAAAAACGCATACGCCCTTTTTGGCCAACCAAGCAAGCTTGCAAAGGAAATCTGCACTACAATGAAGTCTCACTGCCCCCCGGTCAAAAGGGCCATCTGAAAAAAGTGTAAAATCCAGAAAGGCAGGACAGGCCATGGAGAACTGGGAGCCTTGTTATGCTGATGGGCGTGATGTAAATTGCCAACAGCCACTCTGGAGAAGTGTATGGTGTTTCCTGAAACATCTAAAAAACAAAGCAACAGAGCCTAGGGCACTTCCACTTATGGTCCTATATATTAGGGAAATTAAAATCAAAAAGACACAGCCACCAGTAAGTTTGGGACGGCTCTGTTTACAGGAACCTCGTTTCCGGTACATGTTCAATATCGCAGAAAGCGAAAAATGGATAAAGAAGTTGTGGTACTTACGTACAATGCAATATCACTCAGCAATGAAATCTATGTCATCAGGCCAGTAGCAGCATAATGAGTGGATTCAGGTACGATGATTCTAAGTGAAATAAGTCACACAGAAAAAGAAACATCATAAGATATCACTAATACACGGAATGTAAACTTGGCTACAGAGGAACTGAATTACAATACAGAATAGGGTCTCAAATGTAGAAAACCAACTTATGCTTGCTTAAGGGGAAAGGTGAGTTGGGGTGCTGCATAAAACCAGAGATTGAAATTAGCACAGATACCTTTCCATAAGCCAAATATGTAATAGACAAGAGCTACTGCTTGCTCAACGAAGTGGACTCAACACCCCATATTAACCGCCTAAAAATATACCTGACTAGTAAGAATCTTAAAACCTATGGATTTATATGTCTCCAAAAGAGAATCAAGCATGTTTACAGTGGCATAAACGCAGCAGTGATAGGATTGGTGAGGTTCGGTGAGCAAATGCAGACCCTTTGAAGTCATATTGCATGGTACCCATTCCATGGTTCTCAACTCTCCAGGTTTAAGGGATTCTTCCTTCAGCTAAAACATGCATGTGGAACCCAGAGTATGATCCACCGTGTGATCGGGAAACGTGTTCAAATGTGTCTCAGTTTTCGTCCCCTGGTACTCGGGTGCAACATTCCAGACGCTTTACTAACACTCTCCCCACTTGGAGAGTCAGTGCCTTTAACCTCCTGTTTGACCCAGTTTGCAAATTCTGCGGAAAATGAACAGGAATAGGGAGAACCAATGAGAGACTAGCTGGAGGAGTCTGGACGGGCAAATTTAACTCTCATTTCCCACCAGGAAGAGGAATTAACCAAAGGCTCAGCGAGCCATGCCGGAACCACACTAGGGCCTGAAGCAATCCTGCGGTGTTGCGGCCAGCTCACAAGAAAGCGAGTTGAAGAAAGGAGCTCAGGGGCCCTGTAATTCACACACCTGCAGAGTTGTAAATGACAGCTATCGTCCAAAAATATATTGAAGTAAGGCTGCCAAGAGGACTTGAAAGCGGGGCAGAATTGCAGGAAACCGATTTCAGGAGGTAGACTGGAATTGCATGTAAAGCATAGGAAAAGAGGCAGAACGTCCACAATGATGCACTTGGCCAAAAAGGGCGTATGCGTTTTTTCCTGAATATATTCAGGAAAAAATGCATACGCCCTTTTTGGCCAACCAAGCAAGCTTGCAAAGGAAATCTGCACTACAATGAAGTCTCACTGCCCCCCGGTCAAAAGGGTCATCTGAAAAAAGTGTAAAATCCAGAAAGGCAGGACAGGCCATGGAGAACTGGGAGCCTTGTTATGCTGATGGGCGTGATGTAAATTGCCAACAGCCACTCTGGAGAAGTGTATGGTGTTTCCTGAAACATCTAAAAAACAAAGCAACAGAGCCTAGGGCACTTCAACTTATGGTCCTATAGCTTAGGGAAATTAAAATCAAAAAGACACAGCCACCCCAAAGTTTGGGACGGCTCTGTTTACAAGAACCTCGTTTACGGTACAAGTTCAATATCGCAGAAAGCGAAAAATGGATAAAGAAGTTGTGGGACTTACGTACAATGCAATATCATTCAGCAATGAAATCTATGTCATCATGCCCGTAGCAGCATAATGAGTGGATTCAGGTACGATGATTCTAAGTGAAATATGTCACACAGAAAAAGAAACATCATAAGATATCACTAATACACGGAATGTAAACTTGGCTACACAGGAACTGAATTACAAAACAGAATAGGGTCTCAAATGTAGAAAACCAACTTATGCTTGCTTAAGGGGAAAGGTGAGTTGGGGTGCTGCATAAAACCAGAGATGGAAATTAGCACAGATACCTTTCCATAAGCCAAATATGTAATAGACAAGAGTTACTGCTTGCTCAACGAAGTGGACTCAACACCCCATATTAAACGCCTAAGAATATACTTGACTAGTAAGAATCTTAAAACTTATGGATTTATATGTCTCCGAAGGAGAATCAAGCGTGTGTACAGCGGCATAAACGCAGCAGTGATAGGATTGGTGAGGTTCGGTGAGCAAATGCATACCCTTTGAAGTCGTATTGCATAGTACCCATTCCATGGTTCTCAACTCTCCAGGTTTAAGGGATTCTTCCTTCAGCTAAAACATGCATGTGGAACCCAGAGGATAATCCACCGTGTGATCGGGAAACGTGTTCAAATGTGTCTCAGTTTTCGGCCCCTGGTACTCGGGTGCAACATTCCAGACGCTTTACTAACACTCTCCCCACTTGGAGAGTCAGTGCCTTTAACCTCCTGTTTGGCCCAGTTTGCAATTTCTGTGGAAAATGAACAGGAATAGGGAGAACCAATGAGAGACTAGCTGGAGGTGTCTGGACGGGTAAATTTAACTCTCATTTCCCACCAAGAAGAGGAATTAACCAAAGGCTCAGCGAGCCATGCCGGAACCACACTAGGGCCTGAAGCAATCCTGCGGTGTTGCGGCCAGCTCACAAGAAAGCGAGTTGAAGAAAGGAGCTCAGGGGCCCTGTAATTCACACACCTGCAGAGTTGTAAATGACAGCTATCGTCCAAAAATATATTGAAGTAAGGCTGCCAAGAGGACTTGAAAGCGGGGCAGAATTGCAGGAAACCGATTTCAGGAGGTAGACTGGAATTGCATGTAAAGCATAGGAAAAGAGGCAGAACGTCCACAATGATGCACTTGGCCAAAAAGGGCGTATGCGTTTTTTCCTGAATATATTCAGGAAAAAACGCATACGCCCTTTTTGGCCAACCAAGCATGCTTGCAAAGGAAATCTGCACTACAATGAAGTCTCACTGCCCCCCGGTCAAAAGGGCCATCTGAAAAAAGTGTAAAATCCAGAAAGGCAGGACAGGCCATGGAGAACTGGGAGCCTTGTTATGCTGATGGGCGTGATGTAAATTGCCAACAGCCACTCTGGAGAAGTGTATGGTGTTTCCTGAAACATCTAAAAAACAAAGCAACAGAGCCTAGGGCACTTCCACTTATGGTCCTATAGCTTAGGGAAATTAAAATAAAGACACAGCCACCCCAAAGTTTGGGACAGCTCTGTTTACAAGAACCTCGTTTACGGTACAAGTTCAATATCGCAGAAAGCAAAAAATGGATAAAGAAGTTGTGGTCCTTACGTACAATGCAATATCACTCAGCAATGAAATCTATGTCATCATGCCCGTAGCAGCATAATGAGTGGATTCAGGTACGATGATTCTAAGTGAAATAAGTCACACAGAAAAAGAAACATCATAAGATATCACTAATACACGGAATGTAAACTTGGCTACACAGGAACTGAATTACAAAACAGAATAGGGTCTCAAATGCAGAAAACCAACTTATGCTTGCTTAACGGGAAAGGTGAGTTGGGGTGCTGCATAAAACCAGAGATTGAAATTAGCACAGATACCTTTCCATAAGCCAAATATGTAATAGACAAGAGCTACTGCTTGCTCAGTGAAGTGGACTCAACACCCCATATTAAACGCCTAAGAATATACCTGACTAGTAAGAATCTTAAAACCTATGGATTTATATGTCTCCGAAAGAGAATCAAGCGTGTGTACAGCGGCATAAACACAGCAGTGATAGGATTGGTGAGGTTCGGTGAGCAAATGCAGACCCTTTGAAGTCGTATTGCATAGTACCCATTCCATGGTTCTCAACTCTCCAGGTTTAAGGGATTCTTCCTTCAGCTAAAACATGCATGTGGAACCCAGAGGATGATCCACCGTGTGATCGGGAAACGTGTTCAAATATGTCTCAGTTTTCGTCCCCTGGTACTCGGGTGCAACATTCCAGACGCTTTACTAACACTCTCCCCACTTGGAGAGTCAGTGCCTTTAACCTCCTGTTTGGCCCAGTTTGCAATTTCTGCGGAAAATGAACAGGAATAGGGAGAACCAATGAGAGACTAGCTGGAGGTGTCTGCCCGGGTAAATTTAACTCTCATTTCCCACCAAGAAGAGGAATTAACCAAAGGCTCAGCGAGCAATGCCGGAACCACACTAGGGCCTGAAGCAATCCTGCGGTGTTGCGGCCAGCTCACAAGAAAGCGAGTTGAAGAAAGGAGCTCAGGGGCCCTGTAATTCACACACCTGCAGAGTTCTAAATGACAGCTATCGTCCAAAAATATATTGAAGTAAGGCTGCCAAGAGGACTTGAAAGCGGGGCAGAATTGCAGGAAACCGATTTCAGGAGGTAGACTGGAATTGCATGTAAAGCATAGGAAAAGAGGCAGAACGTCCACAATGATGCACTTGGCCAAAAAGGGCGTATGCGTTTTTTCCTGAATATATTCAGGAAAAAACGCATACGCCCTTTTTGGCCAACCAAGCATGCTTGCAAAGGAAATCTGCACTACAATGAAGTCTCACTGCCCCCCGGTCAAAAGGGCCATCTGAAAAAAGTGTAAAATCCAGAAAGGCAAGACAGGCCATGGAGAACTGGGAGCCTTGTTATGCTGATGGGAGGGATGTAAATTGCCAACAGCCACTCTGGAGAAGTGTATGGTGTTTCCTGAAACATCTAAAAAACAAAGCAACACAGCCTAGGGCACTTGCACTTATGATCCTATAGCTTAGGGAAATTAAAATTAAAAAGACACAGCCACCCCAAAGTTTGGGACGGCTCTCTTTACAAGAACCTCGTTTCCGGTACAAGTACAATATCGCAGAAAGCGAAAAATGGATAAAGAAGTTGTGGTACTAACGTACAATGCAATATCACTCAGCAATGAAATCTCTTTCATCAGGCTCATAGCAGCATAATGAGTGGATTCAGGTACGATGATTCTAAGTGAAATACGTCACACAGAAAAAGAAACATCATAAGATATCACTAATACACGGAATGTAAACTTGGCTACACAGGAACTGAATTACAAAACAGAATAGGGTCTCAAATGTAGAAAACCAACTTATGCTTGCTTAAAGGGAAAGGTGAGTTGGGGTGCTGCATAAAACCAGAGATTGAAATTAGCACAGATACCTTTCCATAAGCCAAATATGTAATAGACAAGAGCTACTGCTTGCTCAACGAAGTGGACTCAACACCCCATATTAAACGCCTAAGAATATACCTGACTAGTAAGAATCTTAAAACCTAAGTATTTATATGTCTCCGAAAGAGAATCAAGCATGTGTACAGCGGCATAAACGCAGCAGTGATAGGATTGGTGAGGTTCGGTGAGCAAATGCAGACCCTTTGAAGTCATATTGCATGGTACCCATTCCATGGTTCTCAACTCTCCAGGTTTAAGGGATTCTTCCTTCAGCTAAAACATGCATGTGGAACCCAGAGTATGATCCACCGTGTGATCAGGAAACGTGTTCAAATGTGTCTCAGATTTCGTCCCCTGGTACTCGGGTGCAACATTCCAGATGCTTTACTAACACTCTCCCCACTTGGAGAGTCAGTGCCTTTAACCTCCTGTTTGGCCCAGTTTGCAATTTCTGCGGAAAATGAACAGGAATAGGGAGAACCAATGAGAGACTAGCTGGAGGTGTCTGGACGGGTAAATTTAACTCTCATTTCCCACCAAGAAGAGGAATTAACCAAAGGCTCAGCGAGCCATGCCGGAACCACACTAGGGCCTGAAGCAATCCTGCGGTGTTGCGGCCAGCTCACAAGAAAGCGAGTTGAAGAAAGGAGCTCAGGGGCCCTGTAACTCACAAACCTGCAGAGTTCTAAATGACAGCTATCGTCCAAAAATATATTGAAGTAAGGCTGCCAAGAGGACTTGAAAGCGGGGCAGAATTGCAGGAAACCGATTTCAGGAGGTAGACTGGAATTGCATGTAAAGCATAGGAAAAGAGGCAGAACGTCCACAATGATGCACTTGGCCAAAAACGGCGTATGCGTTTTTTCCTGAATATATTCAGGAAAAAACGCATACGCCCTTTTTGGCCAACCAAGCAAGCTTGCAAAGGAAATCTGCACTACAATGAAGTCTCACTGCCCCCCGGTCAAAAGGGACATCTGAAAAAAGTGTAAAATCGAGAAAGGCAGGACAGGCCATGGAGAACTGGGAGCCTTCTTATGCTGATGGGCGGGATGTAAATTGCCAACAGCCACTCTGGAGAAGTGTATGGTGTTTCCTGAAACATCTAAAAAACAAAGCAACACAGCCTAGGGCACTTGCACTTATGGTCCTATAGCTTAGGGAAATTAAAATTAAAAAGACACAGCCACCCCAAAGTTTGGGACGGCTCTGTTTACAAGAACCTCGTTTCCGGTACAAGTTCAATATCGCAGAAAGCGAAAAATGGATAAAGAAGTTGTGGGACTTACGTACAATGCAATATCATTCAGCAATGAAATCTATGTCATCATGCCCGTAGCAGCATAATGAGTGGATTCAGGTACGATGATTCTAAGTGAAATATGTCACACAGAAAAAGAAACATCATAAGATATCACTAATACACGGAATGTAAACTTGGCTACACAGGAACTGAATTACAAAACAGAATAGGGTCTCAAATGTAGAAAACCAACTTATGCTTGCTTAAGGGGAAAGGTGAGTTGGGGTGCTGCATAAAACCAGAGATGGAAATTAGCACAGATACCTTTCCATAAGCCAAATATGTAATAGACAAGAGTTACTGCTTGCTCAACGAAGTGGACTCAACACCCCATATTAAACGCCTAAGAATATACTTGACTAGTAAGAATCTTAAAACCTATGGATTTATATGTCTCCGAAGGAGAATCAAGCGTGTGTACAGCGGCATAAACGCAGCAGTGATAGGATTGGTGAGGTTCGGTGAGCAAATGCAGACCCTTTGAAGTCATATTGCATGGTACCCATTCCATGGTTCTCAACTCTCCAGGTTTAAGGGATTCTTCCTTCAGCTAAAACATGCATGTGGAACCCAGAGTATGATCCACCGTGTGATCGGGAAACGTGTTCAAATGTGTCTCAGTTTTCGCCCCCTGGTACTCGGGTGCAACATTCCAGACGCTTTACTAACACTCTCCCCACTTGGAGAGTCAGTGCCTTTAACCTCCTGTTTGGCCCAGTTTGCAATTTCTGCGGAAAATGAAGAGGAATAGGGAGAACCAATGAGAGACTAGCTGGAGGTGTCTGGACGGGCAAATTTAACTCTCATTTCCCACCAAGAAGAGGAATTAACCAAAGGCTCAGCGAGCCATGCCGGAACCACACTAGAGCCTGAAGCAATCCTGCGGTGTTGCGGCCAGCTCACAAGAAAGCGAGTTGAAGAAAGGAGCTCAGGGGCCCTGTAATTCACACACCTGCAGAGTTGTAAATGACAGCTATCGTCCAAAAATATATTGAAGTAAGGCTGCCAAGAGGACTTGAAAGCGGGGCAGAATTGCAGGAAACCGATTTCAGGAGGTAGACTGGAATTGCATGTAAAGCATAGGAAAAGAGGCAGAACGTCCACAATGATGCACTTGGCCAAAAAGGGCGTATGCGTTTTTCCCTGAATATATTCAGGAAAAAACGCATACGCCCTTTTTGGCCAACCAAGCAAGCTTGCAAAGGAAATCTGCACTACAATGAAGTCTCACTGCCCCCCGGTCAAAAGGGCCATCTGAAAAAAGTGTAAAATCCAGAAAGGCAGGACAGGCCATGGAGAACTGGGAGCCTTGTTATGCTGATGGGCGTGATGTAAATTGCCAACAGCCACTCTGGAGAAGTGTATGGTGTTTCCTGAAACATCTAAAAAACAAAGCAACAGAGCCTAGGGCACTTCCACTTATGGTCCTATAGCTTAGGGAAATTAAAATAAAGACACAGCCACCCCAAAGTTTGGGACAGCTCTGTTTACAAGAACCTCGTTTACGGTACAAGTTCAATATCGCAGAAAGCAAAAAATGGATAAAGAAGTTGTGGTACTTACGTACAATGCAATATCACTCAGCAATGAAATCTATGTCATCAGGCCAGTAGCAGCATAATGAGTGGATTCAGGTACGATGATTCTAAGTGAAATAAGTCACACAGAAAAAGAAACATCATAAGATATCACTAATACACGGAATGTAAACTTGGCTACACAGGAACTGAATTACAAAACAGAATAGGGTCTCAAATGCAGAAAACCAACTTATGCTTGCTTAAGGGGAAAGGTGAGTTGGGGTGCTGCATAAAACCAGAGATTGAAATTAGCACAGATACCTTTCCATAAGCCAAATATGTAATAGACAAGAGCTACTGCTTGCTCAACGAAGTGGACTCAACACCCCATATTAAACGCCTAAGAATATACCTGACTAGTAAGAATCTTAAAACCTATGGATTTATATGTCTCCGAAAGAGAATCAAGCGTGTGTACAGCGGCATAAACACAGCAGTGATAGGATTGGTGAGGTTCGGTGAGCAAATGCAGACCCTTTGAAGTCGTATTGCATAGTACCCATTCCATGGGTCTCAACTCTCCAGTTTTAAGGGATTCTTCCTTCAGCTAAAACATGCATGTGGAACCCAGAGGATAATCCACCGTGTGATCGGGAAACGTGTTCAAATGTGTCTCAGTTTTCGGCCCCTGGTACTCGGGTGCAACATTCCAGATGCTTTACTAACACTCTCCCCACTTGGAGAGTCAGTGCCTTTAACCTCCTGTTTGGCCCAGTTTGCAATTTCTGTGGAAAATGAACAGGAATAGGGAGAACCAATGAGAGACTATCTGGAGGTGTCTGGACGGGTAAATTTAACTCTCATTTCCCACCAAGAAGAGGAATTAACCAAAGGCTCAGCGAGCCATGCCGGAACCACACTAGGGCCTGAAGCAATCCTGCGGTGTTGCGGCCAGCTCACAAGAAAGCGAGTTGAAGAAAGGAGCTCAGGGGCCCTGTAATTCACACACCTGCAGAGTTGTAAATGACAGCTATCGTCCAAAAATATATTGAAGTAAGGCTGCCAAGAGGACTTGAAAGCGGGGCAGAATTGCAGGAAACCGATTTCAGGAGGTAGACTGGAATTGCATGTAAAGCATAGGAAAAGAGGCAGAACGTCCACAATGATGCACTTGGCCAAAAAGGGCGTATGCGTTTTTTCCTGAATATATTCAGGAAAAAACGCATACGCCCTTTTTGGCCAACCAAGCATGCTTGCAAAGGAAATCTGCACTACAATGAAGTCTCACTGCCCCCCGGTCAAAAGGGCCATCTGAAAAAAGTGTAAAATCCAGAAAGGCAGGACAGGCCATGGAGAACTGGGAGCCTTGTTATGCTGATGGGCGTGATGTAAATTGCCAACAGCCACTCTGGAGAAGTGTATGGTGTTTCCTGAAACATCTAAAAAACAAAGCAACAGAGCCTAGGGCACTTCCACTTATGGTCCTATAGCTTAGGGAAATTAAAATAAAGACACAGCCACCCCAAAGTTTGGGACAGCTCTGTTTACAAGAACCTCGTTTACGGTACAAGTTCAATATCGCAGAAAGCAAAAAATGGATAAAGAAGTTGTGGTACTTACGTACAATGCAATATCACTCAGCAATGAAATCTATGTCATCAGGCCAGTAGCAGCATAATGAGTGGATTCAGGTACGATGATTCTAAGTGAAATAAGTCACACAGAAAAAGAAACATCATAAGATATCACTAATACACGGAATGTAAACTTGGCTACACAGGAACTGAATTACAAAACAGAATAGGGTCTCAAATGTAGAAAACCAACTTATGCTTGCTTAAGGGGAAAGGTGAGTTGTGGTGCTGCATAAAACCAGAGATTGAAATTAGCACAGATACCTTTCCATAAGCCAAATATGTAATAGACAAGAGCTACTGCTTGCTCAACGAAGTGGACTCAACACCCCATATTAAATGCCTAAGGATATACCTGACTAGTAAGAATCTTAAAACCTATGGATTTATATGTCTCCGAAAGAGAATCAAGCATGTGTACAGCGGCATAAACGCAGCAGTGATAGGATTGGTGAGGTTCGGTGAGCAAATGCAGACCCTTTGAAGTCGTATTGCATGGTACCCATTCCATGGGTCTCAACTCTCCAGGTTTAAGGGATTCTTCCTTCAGCTAAAACATGCATGTGGAACCCAGAGGATGATCCACCGTGTGATCGGGAAACGTGTTCAAATGTGTCTCAGTTTTCGTCCCCTGGTACTCGGGTGCAACATTCCAGACGCTTTACTAACACTCTCCCCACTTGGAGAGTCAGTGCCTTTAACCTGCTGTTGGGCCCAGTTTGCAATTTCTGCGGAAAATGAACAGGAATAGGGAGAACCAATGAGAGACTAGCTGGAGGTGTCTGGACGGGTAAATTTAACTCTCATTTCCCAACAAGAAGAGGAATTAACCAAAGGCTCAGCGAGCCATGCCGGAACCACACTAGGGCCTGAAGCAATCCTGCGGTGTTGCGGCCAGCTCACAAGAAAGCGAGTTGAAGAAAGGAGCTCAGGGGCCCTGTAATTCACACACCTGCAGAGTTCTAAATGACAGCTATCGTCCAAAAATATATTGAAGTAAGGCTGCCAAGAGGACTTGAAAGCGGGGCAGAATTGCAGGAAACCGATTTCAGGAGTTAGACTGGAATTGCATGTAAAGCATAGGAAAAGAGGCAGAACGTCCACAATGATGCACTTGGCCAAAAAGGGCGTATGCGTTTTTTCCTGAATATATTCAGGAAAAAACGCATACGCCCTTTTTGGCCAACCAAGCAAGCTTGCAAAGGAAATCTGCACTACAATGAAGTCTCACTGCCACCCGGTAAAAAGGGCCATCTGGAAAAAGTGTAAAATCCAGAAAGGCAGGACAGGCCATGGAGAACTGGGAGCCTTGTTATGCTGATGGGCGTGATGTAAATTGCCAACAGCCACTCTGGAGAAGTGTATGGTGTTTCCTGAAACATCTAAAAAACAAAGCAACAGAGCCTAGGGCACTTCCACTTATGGTCCTATAGCTTAGGGAAATTAAAATAAAGACACAGCCACCCCAAAGTTTGGGACAGCTCTGTTTACAAGAACCTCGTTTACGGTACAAGTTCAATATCGCAGAAAGCAAAAAATGGATAAAGAAGTTGTGGTCCTTACGTACAATGCAATATCACTCAGCAATGAAATCTATGTCATCAGGCCAGTAGCAACATAATGAGTGGATTCAGGTACGATGATTCTAAGTGAAATAAGTCACACAGAAAAAGAAGCATCATAAGATATCACTAATACACGGAAGGTAAACTTGGCTACACAGGAACTGAATTACAAAACAGAATAGGGTCTCAAATGTAGAAAACCAACTTATGCTTGCTTAAGGGGAAAGGTGAGTTGGGGTGCTGCATAAAACCAGAGATTGAAATTAGCACAGATACCTTTCCATAAGCCAAATATGTAATAGACAAGAGCTACTGCTTGCTCAACGAAGTGGACTCAACACCCCATATTAAACGCCTAAGAATATACCTGACTAGTAAGAATCTTAAAACCTATGGATTTATATGTCTCCGAAAGAGAATCAAGCGTGTGTACACCGGCATAAACGCAGCAGTGATAGGATTGGTGAGGTTCGGTGAGCAAATGCAGACCCTTTGAAGTCGTATTGCATGGTACCCATTCCATGGGTCTCAACTCTCCAGGTTTAAGGGATTCTTCCTTCAGCTAAAACATGCATGTGGAACCCAGAGGATGATCCACCGTGTGATCGGGAAACGTGTTCAAATGTGTCTCAGTTTTCGTCCCCTGGTACTCGGGTGCAACATTCCAGACGCTTTACTAACACTCTCCCCACTTGGAGAGTCAGTGCCTTTAACCTCCTGTTTGGCCCAGTTTGCAATTTCTGCGGAAAATGAACAGGAATAGGGAGAACCAATGAGAGACTAGCTGGAGGTGTCTGGACGGGTAAATTTAACTCTCATTTCCCACCAAGAAGAGGAATTAACCAAAGGCTCAGCGAGCCATGCCGGAACCACACTAGGGCCTGAAGCAATCCTGCGGTGTTGCGGCCAGCTCACAAGAAAGCGAGTTGAAGAAAGGAGCTCAGGGGCCCTGTAATTCACACACCTGCAGAGTTGTAAATGACAGCTATCGTCCAAAAATATATTGAAGTAAGGCTGCCAAGAGGACTTGAAAGCGGGGCAGAATTGCAGGAAACCGATTTCAGGAGGTAGACTGGAATTGCATGTAAAGCATAGGAAAAGAGGCAGAACGTCCACAATGATGCACTTGGCCAAAAACGGCGTATGCGTTTTTTCCTGAATATATTCAGGAAAAAACGCATACGCCCTTTTTGGCCAACCAAGCAAGCTTGCAAAGGAAATCTGCACTACAATGAAGTCTCACTGCCCCCCGGTCAAAAGGGCCATCTGAAAAAAGTGTAAAATCCAGAAAGGCAGGACAGGCCATGGAGAACTGGGAGCCTTGTTATGCTGATGGGCGGGATGTAAATTGCCAACAGCCACTCTGGAGAAGTGTATGGTGTTTCCTGAAACATCTAAAAAAAAAAGCAACAGAACCTAGGGTACTTCCACTTATGGTCCTATAGCTTAGGGAAATTAAAATAAAGACACAGCCACCCCAAAGTTTGGGACAGCTCTGTTTACAAGAACCTCGTTTACGGTACAAGTTCAATATCGCAGAAAGCAAAAAATGGATAAAGAAGTTGTGGTCCTTACGTACAATGCAATATCACTCAGCAATGAAATCTATGTCATCAGGCCAGTAGCAGCATAATGAGTGGATTCAGGTACGATGATTCTAAGTGAAATAAGTCACACAGAAAAAGAAGCATCATAAGATATCACTAATACACGGAAGGTAAACTTGGCTACACAGGAACTGAATTACAAAACAGAATAGGGTCTCAAATGTAGAAAACCAACTTATGCTTGCTTAAGGGGAAAGGTGAGTTGGGGTGCTGCATAAAACCAGAGATTGAAATTACCACAGATACCTTTCCATAAGCCAAATACGTAATAGACAAGAGCTACTGCTTGCTCCACGAAGTGGACTCAACACCCCATATTAAACGCCTAAGAATATACCTGACTAGTAAGAATCTTAAAACCTATGGATTGATATGTCTCCGAAAGAGAATCAAGCGTGTGTACAGCGGCATAAACGCAGCAGTGATAGGAATGGTGAGGTTCGGTGAGCAATTGCAGACCCTTTGAATTCATATTGCATGGTACCCATTCCATGGGTCTCAACTCTCCAGGTTTAAGGGATTCTTCCTTCAGCTAAAACATGCATGTGGAACCCAGAGTATGATCCACCGTGTGATCGGGAAACGTGTTCAAATGTGTCTCAGTTTTCGTCCCCTGGTACTCGGGTGCAACATTCCAGACGCTTTACTAACACTCTCCCCACTTGGAGAGTCAGTGCCTTTAACCTCCTGTTTGGCCCAGTTTGCAATTTCTGCGGAAAATGAACAGGAATAGGGAGAACCAATGAGAGACTAGCTGGAGGTGTCTGGACGGGTAAATTTAACTCTCATTTCCCACCAAGAAGAGGAATTAACCAAAGGCTCAGCGAGCCATGCCGGAACCACACTAGGGCCTGAAGCAATCCTGCGGTGTTGCGGCCAGCTCACAAGAAAGCCAGTTGAAAAAAGGAGCTCAGGGGCCCTGTAACTCACACACCTGCAGAGTTATAAATGACAGCTATAGTCCAAAAATATATTGAAGTAATGTTGCCAAGAGGACTTGAAAGCGGGGCAGAATTGCAGGAAACCGATTTCAGGAGGTAGACTGGAATTGCATGTAAAGCATAGGAAAAGAGGCAGAACGTCCACAATGATGCACTTGGCCAAAAAGGGCGTATGCGTTTTTTCCTGAATATATTCAGGAAAAAAACGCATACGCCCTTTTTGGCCAACCAAGCAAGCTTGCAAAGGAAATCTGCACTACAATGAAGTCTCACTGCCCCCCGGTCAAAAGGGCCATCTGAAAAAAGTGTAAAATCCAGAAAGGCAGGGCAGGCCATGGAGAACTGGGAGCCTTGTTATGCTGATGGGCGGGATGTAAATTGCCAACAGCCACTCTGGAGAAGTGTATGGTGTTTCCTGAAACATCTAAAAAACAAAGCAACAGAGCCTAGGGCAATTCCACTTATGGTCCTATAGCTTAGGGAAATGAAAATAAAGACACAGCCACCCCAAAGTTTGGGACAGCTCTGTTTACAAGAACCTCGTTTACGGTACAAGTTCAATATCGCAGAAAGCAAAAAATGGATAAAGAAGTTGTGGTCCTTACGTACAATGCAATATCACTCAGCAATGAAATCTATGTCATCAGGCCAGTAGCAGCATAATGAGTGGATTCAGGTACGATGATTCTAAGTGAAATAAGTCACACAGAAAAAGAAACATCATAAGATATCACTAATACACGGAATGTAAACTTGGCTACACAGGAACTGAATTACAAAACAGAATAGGGTCTCAAATGTAGAAAACCAACTTATGCTTGCTTAAGGGGAAAGGTGAGTTGGGGTGCTGCATAAAACCAGAGATTGAAATTAGCACAGATACCTTTCCATAAGCCAAATATGTAATAGACAAGAGCTACTGCTTGCTCAACGAAGTGGACTCAACACCCCATATTAAACGCCTAAGAATATACCTGACTAGTAAGAATCTTAAAACCTATGGATTTATATGTCTCTGAAAGAGAATCAAGCGTGTGTACAGCGGCATAAACGCAGCAGTGATAGGATTGGTGAGGTTCGGTGAGCAAATGCAGACCCTTTGAAGTCGTATTGCATGGTACCCATTCCATGGGTCTCAACTCTCCAGGTTTAAGGGATTCTTCCTTCAGCTAAAACATGCATGTGGAACCCAGAGTATGATCCACCGTGTGATCGGGAAACGTGTTCAAATGTGTCTCAGTTTTCGTCCCCTGGTACTCGGGTGCAACATTCCAGACGCTTTACTAACACTCTCCCCACTTGGAGAGTCAGTGCCTTTAACCTCCTGTTTGGCCCAGTTTGCAATTTCTGCGGAAAATGAACAGGAATAGGGAGAACCAATGAGAGACTAGCTGGAGGTGTCTGGACGGGTAAATTTAACTCTCATTTCCCACCAAGAAGAGGAATTAACCAAAGGCTCAGCGAGCCATGCCGGAACCACACTAGGGCCTGAAGCAATCCTGCGGTGTTGCGGCCAGCTCACAAGAAAGCCAGTTGAAAAAAGGAGCTCAGGGGCCCTGTAACTCACACACCTGCAGAGTTATAAATGACAGCTATAGTCCAAAAATATATTGAAGTAATGTTGCCAAGAGGACTTGAAAGCGGGGCAGAATTGCAGGAAACCGATTTCAGGAGGTAGACTGGAATTGCATGTAAAGCATAGGAAAAGAGGCAGAACGTCCACAATGATGCACTTGGCCAAAAAGGGCGTATGCGTTTTTTCCTGAATATATTCAGGAAAAAACGCATACGCCCTTTTTGGCCAACCAAGCAAGCTTGCAAAGGAAATCTGCACTACAATGAAGTCTCACTGCCCCCCGGTCAAAAGGGCCATCTGAAAAAAGTGTAAAATCCAGAAAGGCAGGACAGGCCATGCAGAACTGGGAGCCTTGTTATGCTGATGGGCGGGATGTAAATTGCCAACAGCCACTCTGGAGAAGTGTATGGTGTTTCCTGAAACATCTAAAAAACAAAGCAACAGAGCCTAGGGCACTTCCACTTATGGTCCTATAGCTTAGGGAAATGAAAATAAAGACACAGCCACCCCAAAGTTTGGGACAGCTCTGTTTACAAGAACCTCGTTTACAGTACAAGTTCAATATCGCAGAAAGGAAAAAATGGATAAAGAAGTTGTGGTACTTACGTACAATGCAATATCACTCAGCAATGAAATCTATGTCATCAGGCCAGTAGCAGCATAATGAGTGGATTCAGGTACGATGATTCTAAGTGAAATAAGTCACACAGAAAAAGAAACATCATAAGATATCACTAATACACGGAATGTAAACTTGGCTACACAGGAACTGAATTACAAAACAGAATAGGGTCTCAAATGTAGAAAACCAACTTATGCTTGCTTAAGGGGAAAGGTGAGTTGGGGTGCTGCATAAAACCAGAGATTGAAATTAGCACAGATACCTTTCCATAAGCCAAATATGTAATAGACAAGAGCTACTGCTTGCTCAACGAAGTGGACTCAACACCCCATATTAAACGCCTAAGAATATACCTGACTAGTAAGAATCTTAAAACCTATGGATTTATATGTCTCTGAAAGAGAATCAAGCGTGTGTACAGCGGCATAAACGCAGCAGTGATAGGATTGGTGAGGTTCGGTGAGCAAATGCAGACCCTTTGAAGTCGTATTGCATGGTACCCATTCCATGGGTCTCAACTCTCCAGGTTTAAGGGATTCTTCCTTCAGCTAAAACATGCATGTGGAACCCAGAGGATGATCCACCGTGTGATCGGGAAACGTGTTCAAATGTGTCTCAGTTTTCGTCCCCTGGTACTCGGGTGCAACATTCCAGACGCTTTACTAACACTCTCCCCACTTGGAGAGTCAGTGCCTTTAACCTCCTGTTTGGCCCAGTTGGCAATTTCTGCGGAAAATGAACAGGAATAGGGAGAACCAATGAGAGACTAGCTGGAGGTGTCTGGACGGGTAAATTTAACTCTCATTTCCCACCAAGAAGAGGAATTAACCAAAGGCTCAGGGAGCCATGCCGGAACCACACTAGGGCCTGAAGCAATCCTGCAGTGTTGCGGCCAGCTCACAAGAAAGCGAGTTGAAGAAAGGAGCTCAGGGGCCCTGTAATTCACACACCTGCAGAGTTATAAATGACAGCTATCGTCCAAAAATATATTGAAGTAAGGCTGCCAAGAGGACTTGAAAGCGGGGCAGAATTGCAGGAAACCGATTTCAGGAGGTAGACTGGAATTGCATGTAAAGCATACGAAAAGAGGCAGAACGTCCACAATGATGCACTTGGCCAAAAAGGGCGTATGCGTTTTTTCCTGAATATATTCAGGAAAAAACGCATACGCCCTTTTTGTCCAACCAAGCAAGCTTGCAAAGGAAATCTGCACTACAATGAAGTCTCACTGCCCCCCGGTCAAAAGGGCCATCAGAAAAAAGTGTAAAATCCAGAAAGGCAGGACAGGCCATGGAGAACTGGGAGCCTTGTTATGCTGATGGGCGTGATGTAAATTGCCAACAGCCACTCTGGAGAAGTTTATGGTGTTTCCTGAAACATCTAAAAAACAAAGAAACAGAGCCTAGGGCACTTCCACTTATGGTCCTATAGCTTAGGGAAATTAAAATAAAGACACAGCCACCCCAAAGTTTGGGACAGCTCTGTTTACAAGAACCTCGTTTACGGTACAAGTTCAATATCGCAGAAAGCAAAAAATGGATAAAGAAGTTGTGGTACTTACGTACAATGCAATATCACTCAGCAATGAAATCTATGTCATCAGGCCAGTAGCAGCATAATGAGTGGATTCAGGTACGATGATTCTAAGTGAAATAAGTCACACAGAAAAAGAAACATCATAAGATATCACTAATACACGGAATGTAAACTTGGCTACACAGGAACTGAATTACAAAACAGAATAGGGTCTCAAATGCAGAAAACCAACTTATGCTTGCTTAAGGGGAAAGGTGAGTTGTGGTGCTGCATAAAACCAGAGATTGAAATTAGCACAGATACCTTTCCATAAGCCAAATATGTAATAGACAAGAGCTACTGCTTGCTCAACGAAGTGGACTCAACACCCCATATTAAACACCTAAGAATATACCTGACTAGTAAGAATCTTAAAACCTATGGATTTATACGTCTCCGAAAGAGAATCAAGCGTGTGTACAGCGGCATAAACGCAGCAGTGATAGGATTGGTGAGGTTCGGTGAGCAAATGCAGACCCTTTGAAGTCGTATTGCATGGTACCCATTCCATGGGTCTCAACTCTCCAGGTTTAAGGGATTCTTCCTTCAGCTAAAACATGCATGTGGAACCCAGAGTATGATCCACCGTGTGATCGGGAAACGTGTTCAAATGTGTCTCAGTTTTCGTCCCCTGGTACTCGGGTGCAACATTCCAGACGCTTTACTAACACTCTCCCCACTTGGAGAGTCAGTGCCTTTAACCTCCTGTTTGGCCCAGTTTGCAATTTCTGCGGAAAATGAACAGGAATAGGGAGAACCAATGAGAGACTAGCTGGAGGTGTCTGGACGGGTAAATTTAACTCTCATTTCCCACCAAGAAGAGGAATTAACCAAAGGCTCAGCGAGCCATGCCGGAACCACACTAGGGCCTGAAGCAATCCTGCGGTGTTGCGGCCAGCTCACAAGAAAGCCAGTTGAAAAAAGGAGCTCAGGGGCCCTGTAACTCACACACCTGCAGAGTTATAAATGACAGCTATCGTCCAAAAATATATTGAAGTAATGTTGCCAAGAGGACTTGAAAGCGGGGCAGAATTGCAGGAAACCGATTTCAGGAGGTAGACTGGAATTGCATGTAAAGCATAGGAAAAGAGGCAGAACGTCCACAATGATGCACTTGGCCAAAAAGGGCGTATGCGTTTTTTCCTGAATATATTCAGGAAAAAACGCATACGCCCTTTTTGGCCAACCAAGCAAGCTTGCAAAGGAAATCTGCACTACAATGAAGTCTCACTGCCCCCCGGTCAAAAGGGCCATCTGAAAAAAGTGTAAAATCCAGAAAGGCAGGACAGGCCATGGAGAACTGGGAGCCTTGTTATGCTGATGGGCGGGATGTAAATTGCCAACAGCCACTCTGGAGAAGTGTATGGTGTTTCCTGAAACATCTAAAAAACAAAGCAACAGAGCCTAGGGCACTTCCACTTATGGTCCTATAGCTTAGGGAAATGAAAATAAAGACACAGCCACCCCAAAGTTTGGGACAGCTCTGTTTACAAGAACCTCGTTTACGGTACAAGTTCAATATCGCAGAAAGCAAAAAATGGATAAAGAAGTTGTGGTACTTACGTACAATGCAATATCACTCAGCAATGAAATCTATGTCATCAGGCCAGTAGCAGCATAATGAGTGGATTCAGGTACGATGATTCTAAGTGAAATAAGTCACACAGAAAAAGAAACATCATAAGATATCACTAATACACGGAATGTAAACTTGGCTACACAGGAACTGAATTACAAAACAGAATAGGGTCTCAAATGTAGAAAACCAACTTATGCTTGCTTAAGGGGAAAGGTGAGTTGGGGTGCTGCATAAAACCAGAGATTGAAATTAGCACAGATACCTTTCCATAAGCCAAATATGTAATAGACAAGAGCTACTGCTTGCTCAACGAAGTGGACTCAACACCCCATATTAAACGCCTAAGAATATACCTGACTAGTAAGAATCTTAAAACCTATGGATTTATATGTCTCCGAAAGAGAATCAAGCGTGTGTACAGCGGCATAAATGCAGCAGTGATAGGATTGGTGAGGTTCGGTGAGCAAATGCAGACCCTTTGAAGTCATATTGCATGGTACCCATTCCATGGTTCTCAACTCTCCAGGTTTAAGGGATTCTTCCTTCAGCTAAAACATGCATGTGGAACCCAGAGTATGATCCACCATGTGATCGGGAAACGTGTTCAAATATGTCTCAGTTTTTGTCCCCTGGTACTCGGGTGCAACATTCCAGACGCTTTACTAACACTCTCCCCACTTGGAGAGTCAGTGCCTTTAACCTCCTGTTTGGCCCAGTTTGCAATTTCTGTGGAAAATTAACAGGAATAGGGAGAACCAATGAGAGACTAGCTGGAGGTGTCTGCCCGGGTAAATTTAACTCTCATTTCCCACCAAGAAGAGGAATTAACCAAAGGCTCAGCGAGCCATGCTGAAACCACACTAGGGCCTGAAGCAATCCTGCGGTGTTGCGGCCAGCTCACAAGAAAGCGAGTTGAAGAAAGGAGCTTAGGGGCCCTGTAATTCACACACCTGCAGAGTTGTAAATGACAGCTATCGTCCACAAATATATTGAAGTAAGGCTGCCAAGAGGACTTGAAAGCGGGGCAGAATTGCAGGAAACCGATTTCAGGAGGTAGACTGGAATTGCATGTAAAGCATAGGAAAAGAGGCAGAACGTCCACAATGATGCACTTGGCCAAAAAGGGCGTATGCGTTTTTTCCTGAATATATTCAGGAAAAAACGCATACGCCCTTTTTGGCCAACCAAGCAAGCTTGCAAATGAAATCTGCACTACAATGAAGTCTCACTGCCCCCCGGTCAAAAGGGACATCTGAAAAAAGTGTAAAATCTAGAAAGGCAGGAGAGGCCATGGAGAACTGGGAGCCTTCTTATGCTGATGGGCGGGATGTAAATTGCCAACAGCCACT
Source organism: Pseudorca crassidens (assembly GCF_039906515.1). Taxonomy (NCBI): domain Eukaryota; kingdom Metazoa; phylum Chordata; class Mammalia; order Artiodactyla; family Delphinidae; genus Pseudorca; species Pseudorca crassidens. The sequence continues at coordinate 4,453,143 of NW_027136301.1, forward strand.
CTGGAGAAGTGTATGGTGTTTCCTGAAACATCTAAAAAACAAAGCAACACAGCCTAGGGCACTTGCACTTATGATCCTATAGCTTAGGGAAATTAAAATTAAAAAGACACAGCCACCCCAAAGTTTGGGACGGCTCTGTTTACAAGAACCTCGTTTCCGGTACAAGTACAATATCGCAGAAAGCGAAAAATGGATAAAGAAGTTGTGGTACTAACGTACAATGCAATATCACTCAGCAATGAAATCTCTTTCATCAGGCTCATAGCAGCATAATGAGTGGATTCAGGTACGATGATTCTAAGTGAAATACGTCACACAGAAAAAGAAACATCATAAGATATCACTAATACACGGAATGTAAACTTGGCTACACAGGAACTGAATTACAAAACAGAATAGGGTCTCAAATGTAGAAAACCAACTTATGCTTGCTTAAAGGGAAAGGTGAGTTGGGGTGCTGCATAAAACCAGAGATTGAAATTAGCACAGATACCTTTCCATAAGCCAAATATGTAATAGACAAGAGCTACTGCTTGCTCAACGAAGTGGACTCAACACCCCATATTAAACGCCTAAGAATATACCTGACTAGTAAGAATCTTAAAACCTAAGTATTTATATGTCTCCGAAAGAGAATCAAGCATGTGTACAGCGGCATAAACGCAGCAGTGATAGGATTGGTGAGGTTCGGTGAGCAAATGCAGACCCTCTGAAGTCATATTGCATGGTACCCATTCCATGGTTCTCAACTCTCCAGGTTTAAGGGATTCTTCCTTCAGCTAAAACATGCATGTGGAACCCAGAGTATGATCCACCGTGTGATCAGGAAACGTGTTCAAATGTGTCTCAGTTTTCGTCCCCTGGTACTCGGGTGCAACATTCCAGACGCTTTACTAACACTCTCCCCACTTGGAGAGTCAGTGCCTTTAACCTCCTGTTTGGCCCAGTTTGCAATTTCTGCGGAAAATGAACAGGAATAGGGAGAACCAATGAGAGACTAGCTGGAGGTGTCTGGACGGGTAAATTTAACTCTCATTTCCCACCAAGAAGAGGAATTAACCAAAGGCTCAGCGAGCCATGCCGGAACCACACTAGGGCCTGAAGCAATCCTGCGGTGTTGCGGCCAGCTCACAAGAAAGCGAGTTGAAGAAAGGAGCTCAGGGGCCCTGTAACTCACAAACCTGCAGAGTTCTAAATGACAGCTATCGTCCAAAAATATATTGAAGTAAGGCTGCCAAGAGGACTTGAAAGCGGGGCAGAATTGCAGGAAACCGATTTCAGGAGGTAGACTGGAATTGCATGTAAAGCATAGGAAAAGAGGCAGAACGTCCACAATGATGCACTTGGCCAAAAAGGGAGTATGCGTTTTTTCCTGAATATATTCAGGTAAAAACGCATACGCACTTTTTGGCCAACCAAGCAAGCTTGCAAAGGAAATCTGCACTACAATGAAGTCTCACTGCCCCCCGGTCAAAAGGGCCATCTGAAAAAAGTGTAAAATCCAGAAAGGCAGGACAGGCCATGGAGAACTGGGAGCCTTCTTATGCTGATGGGCGGGATGTAAATTGCCAACAGCCACTCTGGAGAAGTGTATGGTGTTTCCTGAAACATCTAAAAAACAAAGCAACAGAGCCTAGGGCATTTCCACTTATGGTCCTATAGCTTAGGGAAATTAAAATCAAAAAGACACAGCCACCCCAAAGTTTGGGACGGCTCTGTTTACAAGAAGCTCGTTTATGGTACAAGTTCAATATCGCAGAAAGCGAAAAATGGATAAAGAAGTTGTGGTACTTTGGTACAATGCAATATCACTCAACAATGAAATCTATGTCATCAGGCCAGTAGCAGCATAATGAGTGGATTCAGGTACGATGATTCTAAGTGAAATAAGTCACACAGAAAAAGAAACATCATAAGATATCACTAATACACGGAATGTAAACTTGGCTACACAGGAACTGAATTACAAAACAGAATAGGGTCTCAAATGTAGAAAACCAACTTATGCTTGCTTAAGGGGAAAGGTGAGTTGGGGTGCTGCATAAAACCAGAGATTGAAATTAGCACAGATACCTATCCATAAGCCAAATATGTAATAGACAAGAGCTACTGCTTGCTCAACGAAGTGGACTCAACACCCCATATTAAACGTCTAAGAATATACCTGACTAGTAAGAATCTTAAAACCTATGGATTTATATGTCTCCAAAAGAGAATCAAGCGTGTGTACAGCGGCATAAACGCAGCAGTGATAGGATTGGTGAGGTTCGGTGAGCAAATGCAGACCCTTTGAAGTCATATTGCATGGTACCCATTCCATGGTTCTCAACTCTCCAGGTTTAAGGGATTCTTCCTGCAGCTAAAACATGCATGTGGAACCCAGAGGATGATCCACCGTGTGATCGGGAAACGTGTTCAAATATGTCTCAGTTTTTGTCCCCTGGTACTCGGGTGCAACATTCCAGACGCTTTACTAACACTCTCCCCACTTGGAGAGTCAGTGCCTTTAACCTCCTGTTTGGCCCAGTTTGCAATTTCTGCGGAAAATGAACAGGAATAGGGAGAACCAATGAGAGACTAGCTGGAGGTGTCTGCCCGGGTAAATTTAACTCTCATTTCCCACCAAGAAGAGGAATTACCCAAAGGCTCAGCGAGCCATGCCAGAACCACACTAGGGCCTGAAGCAATCCTGCGGTGTTGCGGCCAGCTCACAAGAAAGCGAGTTGAAGAAAGGAGCTTAGGGGCCCTGTAATTCACACACCTGCAGAGTTGTAAATGACAGCTATCGTCCAAAAATATATTGAAGTAAGGCTGCCAAGAGGACTTGAAAGCGGGGCAGAATTGCAGGAAACCGATTTCAGGAGGTAGACTGGAATTGCATGTAAAGCATAGGAAAAGAGGCAGAACGTCCACAATGATGCACTTGGCCAAAAACGGCGTATGCGTTTTTTCCTGAATATATTCAGGAAAAAACGCATACGCCCTTTTTGGCCAACCAAGCAAGCTTGCAAAGGAAATCTGCACTACAATGAAGTCTCACTGCCCCCCGGTCAAAAGGGACATCTGAAAAAAGTGTAAAATCGAGAAAGGCAGGACAGGCCATGGAGAACTGGGAGCCTTCTTATGCTGATGGGCGGGATGTAAATTGCCAACAGCCACTCTGGAGAAGTGTATGGTGTTTCCTGAAACATCTAAAAAACAAAGCAACACAGCCTAGGGCACTTGCACTTATGGTCCTATAGCTTAGGGAAATTAAAATTAAAAAGACACAGCCACCCCAAAGTTTGGGACGGCTCTGTTTACAAGAACCTCGTTTACGGTACAAGTTCAATATCGCAGAAAGCGAAAAATGGATAAAGAAGTTGTGGTACTAACGTACAATGCAATATCACTCAGCAATGAAATCTCTTTCATCAGGCTCATAGCAGCATAATGAGTGGATTCAGGTACGATGATTCTAAGTGAAATACGCCACACAGAAAAAGAAACATCATAAGATATCACTAATACACGGAATGTAAACTTGGCTACACAGGAACTGAATTACAAAACAGAATAGGGTCTCAAATGTAGAAAACCAACTTATGCTTGCTTAAGGGGAAAGGTGAGTTGGGGTGCTGCATAAAACCAGAGATTGAAATTAGCACAGATACCTTTCCATAAGCCAAATATGTAATAGACAAGAGCTACTGCTTGCTCAACGAAGTGGACTCAACACCCCATATTAAACGCCTAAGAATATACCTGACTAGTAAGAATCTTAAAACCTATGTATTTATATGTCTCCGAAAGAGAATCAAGCATGTGTACAGCGGCATAAACGCAGCAGTGATAGGATTGGTGAGGTTCGGTGAGCAAATGCAGACCCTTTGAAGTCATATTGCATGGTACCCATTCCATGGTTCTCAACTCTCCAGGTTTAAGGGATACTTCCTTCAGCTAAAACATGCATGTGGAACCCAGAGTATGATCCACCGTGTGATCGGGAAACGTGTTCAAATGTGTCTCAGTTTTCGTCCCCTGGTACTCGGGTGCAACATTCCAGACGCTTTACTAACACTCTCCCCACTTGGAGAGTCAGTGCCTTTAACCTCCTGTTTGGCCCAGTTTGCAATTTCTGCGGAAAATGAACAGGAATAGGGAGAACCAATGAGAGACTAGCTGGAGGTGTCTGCACGGGTAAATTTAACTCTCATTTCCCACCAAGAAGAGGAATTAACCAAAGGCTCAGCGAGCCATGCCGGAACCACACTAGGGCCTGAAGCAATCCTGCGGTGTTGCGGCCAGCTCACAAGAAAGCGAGTTGAAGAAAGGAGCTCAGGGGCCCTGTAATTCACACACCTGCAGAGTTCTAAATGACAGCTATCATCCAAAAATATATTGAAGTAAGGCTGCCAAGAGGACTTGAAAGCGGGGCAGAATTGCAGGAAACCGATTTCAGGAGGTAGACTGGAATTGCATGTAAAGCATAGGAAAAGAGGCAGAACGTCCACAATGATGCACTTGGCCAAAAAGGGAGTATGCGTTTTTTCCTGAATATATTCAGGTAAAAACGCATACGCACTTTTTGGCCAACCAAGCAAGCTTGCAAAGGAAATCTGCACTACAATGAAGTCTCACTGCCCCCCGGTCAAAAGGGCCATCTGAAAAAAGTGTAAAATCCAGAAAGGCAGGACAGGCCATGGAGAACTGGGAGCCTTCTTATGCTGATGGGCGGGATGTAAATTGCCAACAGCCACTCTGGAGAAGTGTATGGTGTTTCCTGAAACATCTAAAAAACAAAGCAACAGAGCCTAGGGCATTTCCACTTATGGTCCTATAGCTTAGGGAAATTAAAATCAAAAAGACACAGCCACCCCAAAGTTTGGGACGGCTCTGTTTACAAGAAGCTCGTTTATGGTACAAGTTCAATATCGCAGAAAGCGAAAAATGGATAAAGAAGTTGTGGTACTTTGGTACAATGCAATATCACTCAACAATGAAATCTATGTCATCAGGCCAGTAGCAGCATAATGAGTGGATTCAGGTACGATGATTCTAAGTGAAATAAGTCACACAGAAAAAGAAACATCATAAGATATCACTAATACACGGAATGTAAGCTTGGCTACACAGGAACTGAATTACAAAACAGAACAGGGTCTCAAATGTAGAAAACCAACTTATGCTTGCTTAAGGGGAAAGGTGAGTTGGGGTGCTGCAGAAAACCAGAGATTGAAATTAACACAGATACCTTTCCATAAGACAAATATGTAATAGACAAGAGCTACTCCTTGCTCAACGAAGCGGACTCAACACCCCATATTAAACGCCTAAGAATATACCTGACTAGTAAGAATCTTAAAACCTATGGATTTATATGTCTCCGAAAGAGAATCAAGTATGTGTACAGCGGCATAAAGGCAGCAGTGAAAGGATTGGTGAGGTTCGGTGAGCAAATGAAGACAGTTTGTAGTCATATTGCATGGTACCCATTCCATGGTTCTCAACTCTCCAGGTTTAAGGGATTCTTCCTTCAGCTAAAACATGCATGTGGAACCCAGAGTATAATCCACCGTGTGATCGGGAAATGTGTTCAAATGTGTCTCAGATTTCGTCCCCTGGTACTCGGGTGCAACATTCCAGACGCTTTACTAACACTCTCCCCACTTGCAGAGTCAGTGCCTTTAATCTGCTGTTGGGCCCAGTTTGCAATTTCGGCGGAAAATGAACAGGAATAGAGAGAACCAATGAGAGACTAGCTGGAGGTGTCTGGATGGGCAAATTAAACTCTCATTTCTCACCAGGAAGAGGAATTAACCAAAGGCTCAGCATGCCATGCCAGTATCACACTAGGGCTTGAAGCAATCCTGCTGTGTTGCGGCCAGCTCACAAGAAAGCGAGTTGAAGAAAGGAGCTCAGGGGCACTGTAATTCACAAACCTGCAGAGATATAAATGACAGCTATCGTCCAAAAATATATTGAAGTAAGGCTGCCAAGAGGACTTGAAAGCGGGGCAGAATTGCAGGAAACCGATTTCAGGAGGTAGACTGGAATTGCATGTAAAGCATAGGAAAAGAGGCAGAACGTCCACAATGATGCACTTGGCCAAAAAGGGCGTATGCGTTTTTTCCTGAATATATTCAGGAAAAAACGCATACGCCCTTTTTGGCCACCCAAGCAAGCTTACAAAGAAATCTGCACTACAATGAAGTCTCACTGACCCCCGGTCAAAAGGGTCATCTGAAAAAAATGTAAAATCCAGAAAGGCAGGACACGCCATGGAGAACTGGGAGCCTTCTTATGCTGATGGGCGGGATGTAAATTGCCAACAGCCACTCTGGAGAAGTGTATGGTGTTTCCTGAAACATCTAAAAAACAAAGCAACAGAGCCTAGGGCACTTCCACTTATGGTCCTATAGCTTAGGGAAATTAAAATCAAAAAGAAACAGCCACCCCAAAGTTTGGGACGGCTCTGTTTACAAGAACCTCGTTTACGGTACAAGTTCAATATCGCAGAAAGCGAAAAATGGATAAAGAAGTTGTGGTCCTTACGTACAATGCAATATCACTCAGCAATTAAATCTATGTCATCAGGCCCGTAGCAGCATAATGAGTGGATTCAGGTAGGATGATTCTATGTGAAATAAGTCACACAGAAAAAGAAACATCATAAGATATCACTAATACACAGAAGGTAAACTTGGCTACACAGGAACTGAATTACAAAACAGAATAGGGTCTCAAATGTAGAAAACCAACTTATGCTTGCTTAAGGGGAAAGGTGAGTTGGGGTGCTGCATAAAACCAGAGATTGAAATTAGCACAGATACCTTTCCATAAGCTAAATATGTAATAGACAAGAGCTACTCCTTGCTCAACGATGTGGACTCAACACCCCATATTAAACGCCTAAGAATATACCTGACTAGTAAGAATATTAAAACCAATGGATTTATATGTCTCCGAAAGAGAATCAAGCGTGTGTACAGTGGCATAAACGCAGCAGTGATAGGATTGGTGAGGTTCAGTGAGCAAATGCAGACCCTGTGAAGTCATATTGCATGGTACCCATTCCATGGGTCTCAACTCTCCAGGTTTAAGGGATTCTTCCTTCAGCTAAAACATGCATGTGGAACCCAGAGTATGTTCCACTGTGTGATCGGGAAACGTGTTCAAATGTGTCTCAGTTTTCGTCCCCTGGTACTCGGGTGCAACATTCCAGACGCTTTACTAACACTCTCCCCACTTGGAGAGTCAGTGCCTTTAACCTGCTGTTGGGCCCAGTTTGCAATTTCTGCGGAAAATGAACAGGAATAGGGAGAACCAATGAGAGACTAGCTGGAGGTGTCTGGACGGGCAAATTTAACTCTCATTTCCCACCAGGAAGAGGAATTAACCAAAGGCTTAGCATGCCATGCCAGTACCACACTAGGGCCTGAAGCAATCCTGCAGTGTTGCGGCCAGCTCACAAGAAAGCGAGTTGAAGAAATGAGCTCAGGGGCCCTGTAATTCACAAACCTGCAGAGTTATAAATGACAGCTATCGTCCAAAAATATATTGAAGTAAGGCTGCCAAGAGGACTTGAAAGTTGGGCAGAATTGCAGGAAACCGATTTCAGGAGGTAGACTGGAATTGCATGTAAAGCATAGGAAAAGAGGCAGAACGTCCACAATGATGCACTTGGCCAAAAAGGGCGTATGCGTTTTTTCCTGAATATATTCAGGAAAAAACGCATACGCCCTTTTTGGCCAACCAAGCAAGCTTGCAAGGGAAATCTGCACTACAACGAAGTCTCACTGCCCCCCGGTCAAAAGGGCCATCTGAAAAAAGTGTAAAATCCAGAAAGGCAGGACAGTCCATGGAGAACTGGGAGCCTTGTTATGCTGATGGGCGGGATGTAAATTGCCAACAGCCACTCTGGAGAAGTGTATGGTGTTTCCTGAAACATCTAAAAAACAAAGCAACAGAGCCTAGGGCACTTCCACTTATGGTCCTATAGCTTAGGGAAATTAAAATCAAAAAGACACAGCCACCCCAAAGTTTGGGACGGCTCTGTTTACAAGAACCACGTTTACGGTACAAGTTCAATATCGCAGAGAGCGAAAAATGGATAAAGAAGTTGTGGTACTAACGTACAATGCAATATCACTCAGCAATTAAATCTATGTCATCAGGCCCATAGCAGCATAATGAGTGGATTCAGGTATGATGATTCTATGTGAAATATGTCACACAGAAAAAGAAACATCATAAGATATCACTAATACACGGAATGTAAACTTGGCTACACAGGAACTGAATTACAAAACAGAATAGGGTCTCAAATGTAGAAAACCAACTTATGCTTGCTTAAGGGGAAAGGTGAGTTGGGGTGCTGCATAAAACCAGAGATTGAAATTAGCACAGATAACTTTCCATAAGACAAATATGTAATAGACAAGATCTACTGCTTGCTCAACGAAGTGGACTCAACACCCCATATTAAACGCCTAAGAATATACCTCACTAGTAAGAATCTTAAAACCTATGGATTTATATGTCTCCGAAAGAGAATCAAGCGTGTGTACAGCGGCATAAATGCAGCAGTGATAGGATTGGTGAGGTTCGGTGAGCAAATGCAGACCCTTTGAAGTCATATTGCATGGTACCCATTCCATGGTTCTCAACTCTCCAGGTTTAAGGGATTCTTCCTTCATCTAAAACATGCATGTGGAACCCAGAGTATGATCCACCGTGTAATCGGGAAACGTGTTCAAATGTGTCTCAGTTTTCGTCCCCTGGTACTCGGGTGCAACATTCCAGACGCTTTACTAACACTCTCCCCACTTGGAGAGTCAGTGCCTTTAACCTCCTGTTTGGCCCAGTTTGCAATTTCTGCGTAAAATGAACAGGAATAGGGAGAACACATGAGAGACTAGCTGGAGGAGTCTGGACGGGCAAATTTAACTCTCATTTCCCACCAGGAAGAGGAATTAACCAAAGGCTCAGCGAGCCATGCCGGAACCACACTAGGGCCTGAAGCAATCCTGCGGTGTTGCGGCCAGCTCACAAGAAAGCGTGTTGAAGAAAGGAGCTCAGGGGCACTGTAATTCACAAACCTGCAGAGTTATAAATGACAGGTATCATCCAAAATTATACTGAATTAAGGCTGTGAAGAGGACTTGAAAACGGTGCAGAATTGCTGGAAACCGATTTCAGAAGGTACACGGGAGTCGCTCTTAAAGCATAGGAAAAGAGACAGAACTTGGAAAATAATGCACTTGGCAAAAGAGGGCATATGTGTTTTATCCAGAGCTCTCATAACCGAGGGGAGGAGATTCCCAGCAGGCTCCAACTGCCACCTGAAGGCTCACGTTGTCAAGGCAACGTGAGCAAGCCAGGCAGGAGTTACCTCACAGCAGAGGTCCCAGCTCACAGAAGGGTGAGAAAATCAGCCAACATCAGACTCTCACCAGAGGGCCCACATCACCAAGGGGATGGGAACCAGGCACGAGTGTCTTCACACCAGTGGGGCCACATCATCGAAAGGTGAGGTACTCAGCACATGTGTCCTCAAACCAGAGGACCCACATCACCAAGGGCCTCGGAGTGAGGCAGGCAGGAGTAGCCTCACAACACTGGGCCCATAGAACAAAAAAGTGAGGAATCCAGCAGTTGGAACCTCCCAGCAGGCGGCCCAGAGCACCGAGGCTATGGGATCCAGGCCACAGTGAACTCACAGAAGAGGGCCCATGTCATGAAACTGAGCAACCCAGCCATTGGGACCTCAGAGCAGGAGGCCCACATCCCCATGGGGATATAAATCTGGTAGGAGTGTCCTCGCACCACTGAGAACGTATCAGAAAATTTTGGGAGACCAGCAGTTAGGGCCTGACGCCAGAGGACCCTCATCACCAAGGGAAGGAGGCTCCCAGCAGGCTCCAACTGCCACCAGAGGGCTGACATCGCCAAGGTGATGTGTGCCAACCAGGCACGAATGACCTCACAGCAGAGGGCCCACCTCAGAGAAGTGTGATGGACCCAGTCAGGATCACACTCGCACCAGAGGGCCCACATCACCAAATGGATTCGAACCAGGCAGGAGTGTCCTCACATGAGTAGGGCCACATCATCTAAAGTTGAGGAACCCAGAACATGTGGCTTCAAACCATAGGACACCCATCATCAATGGGCTGGGAGTGAGGCAGGCAGGAGGAGCCTCACAAAAGAGGGCCCAAAAATAAGAAAGGTGAGGAGTGACCTCACAGCAGAGGGCCCACCTCACAGAAGGGTGAGGAACACAGCCAGGATCAGACTCTCACCAGAGGGTCCACATCACCAAGGGGATGGGAACAAGGCAGGAGTGTCCCCAAACCAGTGGGACAACATCATCGAAAGGTGAGGATCCCAGCACATGTAGCCTCAAACCAGAGGAACCACATCACTAAGGGGTTCGGAACGAGGCTGGCAGGACCAGCCTCACAACACAGGGTCCATAGAATATAAAAGTTGAGGAATCCAGCAGTTGGAACCTCCCAGCAAGTGGCCCAGAGCACCGAGGCTATGAGATCCAGGCCGCAGTGAACTCACAACAGATGGCCCACATCATGAACCTGTGAGCAGCCCAGCCGTTGGGACCTCAGAACAGAAGGCCCACATCCCCATTGGGATGGGAACCTGGCAGGAGTGGCCTCGCACCACTTAGCACATATCAGAAAATGTTAGGAGCCCAGCAGTTAGGGCCTGACGCCAGGGGGCCCTCATAACTGAGGGGAGGAGACTCCCAGCAGGTTCCAACTGCCAACAGAGGGCCCACGTCTACAAGGAGGCATGCGTCAGCCAGGCAGTAGTGACCTCACAGCAGAGGGCCTATCTCACAGAAGGGTGAGGAACCGAGGCAGGATGAGACTCTCGCCAGAGGGCCCACAACACCAAGGGGATGGAAACCAGTCAGGACTGTCCTCCCACCAGTGGGGCCACATCATCGAAAGGTGAGGAACCCAGCACATGCGGCCTCATATCAGAGGACATACATCACAAAGGGGATGGGAGTGAGGCAGGTAGGAGTAGCCTAAATACAGAGGGCCCAAAGAATAAAAAAGGTGAGGAATCCAGCATTTGGAACCTCCCAGCAGGCGGCCGAGAGCACAGAAGCTATGGGATGCAGGCAGGAGTGAACTAACACCAGAGAGCCCACATCATGAAACTGTGAGCAACCCAGGCGTTGGGACCTCAGAGCAGAAAGCCCACATCCCCATGGGGATGGGAACCTGACAGGAGTGTCCTGGCATCACTGGGCTCACATCAGAAAACGTGGGGAGCCCAGCAGTTATGGCCTGATGCTAGAGGGCCGTCATCACCGAGGGCAGGAGGCTCCCAGCAGGTTCCATGTGCCAACAGAGGGCCCACGTCGCCAAGGTGATGTGTGCAAGTCAGGCAGGATTGACCTCACAGCAGAGGGCCTACCTCACAGAAGAGTGAGGAACCCAGCCAGGATAAGACTGTCACCAGAAGGCCCACATCACCAAGGGGATGGGAACCAGGCAGGAGTGTCCTCACACCAGTGGGGCCACATCATTGAAAGTTGCGGAACCCAGCACATGTGGCCTCAAACCAGAGGACCCACATCACGAAGGGGTTGCGAGTGAGGCAGGCAGGAGGAGCATCGCAACACAGGACCCATAGAATACAAAAGTTGAGGAATCGAGCAGTTGGAACCTCCCAGCAGGCGGCCCAGAGCACAGAGGCTATGGCATCCAGGCCAGAGTGAACTAACAGCAGAGAGCCCACATCATGAAACTGTGAACAACCCAGCCGTTGGGACTTCAGAGCAGAATACCCACATCCCAATGGGGATGTGAACCTGGATAGAGTGTCTTCGAACCACTGGGCGCACATCACAAAATGTGGGGAGCCCAGCAGTTAGGGCCTGACGCCAGAGGGCCCTCATCACCAAGGGGAGGAGGCTCCCAGCAGGCTCCAAGTGCCACCGAAGGCTCATGTCCACAAGGCGAGGTGAGCAAGCCAAGCAGGAGTGACCTCACAGCAGACGGCCCACCTCACAGAAGGGTGAGGAACCCAGCCAGGATCAGACTCTCAACAGAGGGCCCACATCACCAAGGGGATGTGAACCAGGCAGGAGTCTCCTAAGACCATTGGTCCCACATCATCGAAAGGTGAGGAACCCAGCACATGTGGCCTCAAACCAGACGACACACATCACGAAGGGGCTGGGAGTGAGGCAGGCAGGAGGATCCTCACAACAGAGGGCCTAAAAAATTAAAAAAGTGAGGAATCCAGCAGTTGGAACCTCCCAGCAGGCGGCCAAGAGCACAGAGGCTATGGGATCCAGGCCACAGTGAACTAACACCAGAGAGCCCACATCATGAAATTGTGATCAACCCAGCCGTTGGAACCTCAGAGCAGAAGGCCCACATCCCCATGGAGATGGGAACCTAAGAGGAGTGCCCGAGCATCACTGGGCTCACTAAGAAAAGTTGGGGAGCCCAGCAGTTAGGGCCTGACGTCAGAGGGCCCTCATCACAGAGGTGAGGAGGCTCCCAGCAGGGTCCAAGTGCCACCAGAGGGCTCATGTTAACAAGGCGAGGTGAGCAAGCCAGGCAAGAGTTACCTGATAGTAGAGGGCCCACCTCACAGATGGGTGAGGAACCCAGCCAGGATCAGACTCTCACCAGAGGGCCCACATCACAAAGGGGATGGGAACCAGTCAGGATTATCCTCACACCAGTGGGGCCTCATCATCTTAAGGTGAGGAACCCAGCACATGTGTCCTCAAACCAGAGGACCCACATCACCAAGGGCCTTGGAGTGAGGCAGGCAGGAGTAGCCAGCCTCACAACACAGGGCACATAATATAAAAAACGTGAGGATTCCAGCATTTAGACCTTCCAGCAGGCGGCTCAGAACACCGAGGCTATGGGATCCAGGCCGCAGTGAACTCACAGCAGAGGGCCCACATCATAAAACTGTGAGCAACCCAGGCGTTGGGACCTCAGCGCAGAAGGCCCACATCCCCATGGGAATGGGAACCTGGCTGGAGTGTCCTCGCACCACTGGGCGCACATCAGAAAATGTGGGGAGCCCACCATTTAGGGCCTGATGCCAGAGGGCCGTCATCACCGAGAGGAGGAGGCACCCTGCACGCTCCAACTGCCACCAGAGGGCTCACGTCTCCAAGGTGACGTGTGCCAGCCAGGCAGGAGTGACCTCACAGCAGAGGGCCTACCTCACAGAACGTTGAGGAACCCAGCCAGGATTAGACTCTCGCCAGAGGGCCCACCTCACCAAGGGGATGGGAACCAGGCAGGAGTGTCCTCACACGAGTGGGGCCACATCATCGAAAGGTGAGGAACGCAGCACATGTGGCCTCAAGCCATAGGACAGTCATCACCAAGGGGCTGGCAGTGAGGCAGGCAGGAGGAGCCTCACAACAGAGGGCACATAGAATAAAAAAGTTGAGGAATCCAGCAGTTGGAACCTCCCAGCAGGCGGCTCAGAGCACCGATGATAAGGGATCCTTGCCGGAGTGAACTCACAGCAGAGGGCCCACATCATGGTACTGTGAGCAAGCCAGCCGTTTTGACCTCAGAGCAGAAGGCCCATATCCCCATGGGGATGGGAACCTGGCAAGAGTGTCCTCACTCACTTGGCACACATCAGAAAATGTGGGGAGCCCAGCAGTTATGGCCTAAGGCAAGAGGGCCCTCATCACTGAGGGGAGGAGGATCCCAGCACACTCCAACTGCCACCAGAGGGCCCACGTCACCAAGGTGATGTGTGCCAGACAGGCATGAATGACCTCACAGCAGAGGGGCCACCTCACAGACGGGTGGGGAACCCAGCCAGGATCAGACTCTCACCTGAGGGCCCACATCAGCAAGGGGATGGGAACCAGTCAGGACTGTCTTCCCTCCAGTGGGGCCACATCATCGAAAGGTGCGGAACCCAGCACATGTGGCCTCAAATCAGAGGACACATATCACAAAGGGAATGGGAGTGAGGCAGGCAGGAGTAGCCTAAAAACAGAGGGCCCAAAGAATAAGAAAGGTGAGGAATCCAGCAGTTGGAACCTCCCAGCAGGTGGCCGAGAGCACAGAAGCTATGGGATGCAGGCAGGAGTGAACTAATAGCAGAGAGCCCACATCATGAAACTGTGAGCAACCCAGGCGTTGGTACCTCAGAGCAGAAGGCCCACATCCCAATGGGGAGGTGAACCTGGCTGGAGTGTCCTCGCACCACTGGGCGCACATCACAAAATGTGGGGAGACCAGCAGTTAGGGCCTGACGCCAGAGGGCCCTCATCACCGAGGGGAGGAGGCTCCCAGCAGGCTCCAAGTGCCACCAGAGGGCTCATGTCCACAAGGCGAGGTGAGCAAGCCAGGCAGGACTGACCTCACAGCAGACGGCCCACCTCACAGATGGGTGAGGAACCCAGCCAGGATCAGACTCTCAACAGAGGGCCCACATCACCAAGGGGATGTGAACCAGGCAGGAGTCTCCTAAGACCATTGGTCCCACATCATCGAAAGGTGAGGAACCCAGCACATGTGGCCTCAGACCAGACGACACACATCACGAAGGGGCTGGGAGTGAGGCAGGCAGGAGGATCCTCACAACAGAAGACCCAAAAAATTAAAAAAGTGAGGAATCCAGCAGTTGGAACCTCCCAACAGGTGGCCAAGAGCACAGAGGCTATGGGATCCAGGCCTCTGTGAACTAACACCAGAGAGCCCACATCATGAAAATGTGAACAACCCAGCCGTTGGGACTTCAGAGCAGAAGGCCCACATCCCCATCGAGATGGGATCCTAAGAGGAGTGCCCAAGCATCATTGGGCTCACTAAGAAAAGTTGGTGAGCCCAGCAGTTAGGGCCTGACGCAAGAGGGCCCTCATCACCGAGGGGAGGAGATCCTCAGCACGCTCCTACTGCCACCACATGGCTGACTTCACCAAGGCAATGTGTGCCAGCCATGCAGGAGTGACCTATCAGCAGTGACCTCCCTCAGAGAAGGGTGAGGAACACAGCCAGGAACAGACTCTCACCAGGGGGTCCACATAACCACGTAGATGAGAACCAGGCAGGAGTGTCCTCACACTAGTGGGGCCACATCATCGAAAGGTGAGGAACCCAGCAAAGGTGGCCACAAACCAGAGGACCCACATCACCAAGGGGTTGAGAGTGAGGTAGGTGTCTGGACGGGCATATTTAACACTCATTTCCCACCAGGAAGAGGAATTAACCAAAGGCTCAGCGTGCCCTGCCAGAAGCAGATTAGGGCCTGAAGCAGTCTTGCGGGTTTGCGGCCAGCTCACAAGAAAGCGAGTTGAAGAAAGGAGCTCAGGGGCCCTGTAATTCACAAACCTGCAGAGTTATAAATGACAGATAACGTCCAAAAATATATTGAAGTAAGGCTGCCAAGAGGACTTGAAAGCGGGGCAGAATTTCAGGAAACCGATTTCAGGAGGTAGACTGGATTTGCATTTAAAGCATAGGAAAAGAGGCAGAACATCGACAATGATGCACTTGGCAAAAAAAGGGCGTATGAGTTTGTTCCTGAATATATTCAGGAAAAAACACATACGCCCTTTTTGGCAAACCAAGCAAGCTTGCAATGGAAATCCGAACTACTATGAAGTGTCATTTCCCCCCGGTCTAAAGGGCCATCTGAAAAAAGTGTAAAATCCAGAAAGGCAAGACAGGCCATGGGGAAAAAGGAGCCTTGTTATGCTGATGGGTGGGATGTAAATTGCCAACAGCCACTCTGGAGAAGTGTATGGTGTTTCCTGAAACATCTGAAAAACAAAGCAACAGAGTCTAGGGCATTTCCACTTATGGTCCTATAGCTTAGGGAAATTAAAATCAAAAAGACACAGCCACCCCAAAATTTGGGACGGCTCTGTTTACAAGAACCTCGTTTACGGTCCAAGTTCAATATCACAGAGAGCAAAAACTGGATAAAGAAGTTGTGGTACTTATGTACAATGCAATATCACTCAGCAATGAAATCTGTGTCACCAGGCCTGTACCAGCATAATGAGTGGATTGAGGCACGGTGATTCTAAGTGAAATAAGTAACACAGAAAAAGAAACATCATAAGGTATCACTAATGCACGGAATGTAAACTTGGCTACACATGAACTGAATTACAAAACAGAACAGGGTCTCAAGTTTAGAAAACCAACTTATGCTTGCTTAAGGGGAAAGGTGAGTTGGGGTGCTGCATAAAACCAGAGTTTGAAATTAGCACAGATACCGTTCCATAAGCCAAATATGTAATAGACAAGACCTACCCCTTGTTCATCGAAATGGACTCAACAATGAGGTATCACCTCACACCTGTTAGAATGGGCATCATCTGAAAATCTACAAACAACAAATGCTGGAAAGGGTGTGGAGAAAAGGAAGCCTCTTCCACTATTGTTGGGAATATAAATTGATACAGTCACTATGGAGAACAATATGGAGTTTCTTAAGAAACTAATAATAGAATTACCATATGATACAGCAATCCCAGTACTGGACATATACCCAGACAAAACCATAAATCAAAAAGAGACATTCACCGTAATGTTCATTGCATCACTATTTACAATATCGAGGTAATGGAAGCAACCTAAATGCCCACAGACAGACGAATGCATAAAGATGTGGTACATATATAAAATGGAATATTACTAAGCCATGAAAGGAATGAAATTGGGTCATTTGTAGAGACGTCGATGGATCTAGAGACTGTCATACAGAGTGAAGTAAGTCAGAAAGAGAAAAACAAATCTTGTATATTCATGCATATATGTGGAACCTAGAAAAACTGTACAGATTAACCGTTTTGCAAGGCATAAATAGAGCAACAGATGTAGACAACAATCGTATGGACAACAAGGGGGGAAAGCTCTTGGGGGTGGTGGTGGTGGGAGGAGTTGAGAGATTGGGATTGGCATGTAAACATTTATATGTATAAAATAGATAACCAATAAGAACCTGCTGTATAAAAATATAAAATAAAATTCAAAATTAAAAAGAAATAAAATTTAAAAAATAAAACAGAAAAAACAATTATTCCCTTCACATACATGTATTTATATGAATAAATTATTTCCATGCTTATATCTGTAAATACAAAAAAGAGGAATAAAATCTACCTTGAACCAAAAACAAAAAAGAGAAAAAAAAAACAGAACCCACCAGTTACTCAGAGGAAAACCGTATCAGGGCACTTGCTCCAGTTGTAAACAATTCTGAAGTTGGTCAGTGGTGGGGAATCGTCTCCCATTCAGCCAGCAGCCCCCACACAACAAGCGTCCTCATTGCAAAGCTGGGGCACCGTGCCGAGGCATCTGTGAGTAAACGTGAGCTGAGCCCCAGGCCAGTTGCTGCTGAACTGTTCCCACCCTTCCCAGGTAAAACACCTGAATATATACAAGGACTTGAAAGCCTAGAGGAAGGGCCATGGAGCCACACGAGTGACAGCATGCCAGCTGACTTGGTGCCTGCAGGCCAGCCAGGATGGTCCTGGCCCTGGGTGCTCTTCTGGAAGATTTCCATTTCCCTGCCTGAGATACCCGTCCTGTCCCTGCCCCCACTGCTTTTTTCCTTCCTCACCTCTGCCCAGGGAGCAATTCCAGCAGCAGGTATGGGTGACACATCCTCTTCTTTAGCAGGTGGCAGCCTGGCAACTGCTGCAGAAAGTCCAGCAGAGCCCCACTCACACTGGGCCACCCACAAAGCCGTGGCCTCTCACTCCCTCCCACCAGCCCAGCCCCGAGACTGCTGACAGGGCAGAGAAAATGGCGTCAGACACAGCTGCAGGGGCTCTTGCTGCCTGGAGTGGTATTTATATTGATCTCAACCCAGGCACACCTGGGGAGGGCTGGCCGGCACCGTAAGGCTGCCCAGGTCAGCCAATCGTCACCCCTCAGGGGCTCACAGTTGCAGAAAATGGAACTTGCTGAACCGGCCAGGTCCAAGGAACAGGTGTGGGCTCCTGAGAGTCAGGATAGACAAGGGGCTGCAGCTTTGGCTTGTTTTCTAATCATTTTATCTGGCCCATGAGTGGGAGACAACTTCAAGAAAACCCTCTCCTAATGAGAGGAACCCAGGAGTCAGGGAGAGGAGGGGTGGGTGGTGGTTGGAGACAGAGGCCTGGTGCCCCGGGTGCAGTGGAAGTCTCTGGAAGACCAGGTGGAGGGAGGCCACACAGAGTGATGCCCAGGGTCACAGACCTGTCGGAGCTGCTGTTTGTTAGTTCAAGTCCTGCTCTGAGGTGCTCTGTGTCAGCTCTGAGCGACAGGTGAGCTGGGGGTGCTCTTCAATGAGGGCTATGTGCACGGTTCCTGTGTGCCCAGCCCTGCCACGGTACCTGCAAGGGTAGCTCTGTATCCTGGGAGGGGCCTGACCACGAGAGCCCCGTGGGCTGGCTTGGGGGTGGGGTACCTGCCCAGGAGAGCTCCATATCCTGGGATTGGCCTGACCACGAGAGCTCCATGGGCTGCTGGGGACCTGGTAAAGGATGTCAGGACAGTCAGTGAAGCCACCGAGGATATACCTCCAGTTGCTCCTAATTCCTACACCCTGCTGGTCATTCTACCAACCACCAGGACATGGTATTCTGTATTAGTCTTCAATGATGCCTTCTTTTGTATTCCATTAGTCCCAGAGTCACAAGAAATTTTGGCTTGTGAGTGGCAGGACTCAACATACAACTAAAACAATACTTCCGGGCCGTCTTGCCCCAAGGGTTCAAAAATTCCCACACCATCTTTGGGGAAAGCTTAGCTAAAGACCGAAAAGTTCTACCTCTGGAAAAGGAAACCCTCCTTCAATATGCAGACGACATTCTGATCGCCAGCCCTACTAAGGAGGCCTCTGAACTACCAAGCCAATAAAGGATAGAAGTTGTCCAAGAAAAAGCTCAAATATCACAGACTGCGGTGACCTGCCTGGGCTTCATTCTCACACAAGGTCGGAGAAGCCCATCCCAGGAAAGGGAAGAAACCATTTGCAGCCTTACCCCTTTCTAAAACGAGAAGACAGCTTAGGGGTTCCTGGGGAGGCCAGGGTTTGCTGCTTCTGGATCCCTAACTACAGTCTACTAGCTGGGCCTCTATATGAAACACTGAAAGGAAAAGATGATGATCCTTTTGAACAGAATCCAGAAGTGGCCTTTCAAGAATGGAAAGAGCAGTCAATTCAGACCCTTGCCCTGGAACTCCCTAATTGAGCTAAACCCTTTGACCTTTCCATTCCCGGTGAAAGGTGAATCGCCATTGGAGAATTAGTGCAAAAACTGGGACCACTTGAAATGGAACAACGCAAGAATGCCATCCAGGTAGGATAAACTACAGTCACCAAGGGGCTTGGCCCACTGCCACATCTGGCCAAGATACTGGCGGTATCTAAAAACCTGGAAATCAGCAGCCCAAAAGGCCACCTCCCTCCTAAGGGAAAAGGACCCCACGTGGTGATCCTAATCACCAACCATGCCCTGAAGTTGCAGGGTTCGCTCCGTGGGCACACCGACCTCGAGTGAGGAGGCCCTCCAACTCCAACAACCAGAGAGATAACCGGGGGCAGCAGGGCACCATGACGACTCGTGTGAACATCACTTGACCTGGAGTTTCTCTCATAAAACAACAATAGTGTGTCCCGAAGGAGTAGACTACTGCTTGCAGGACTTACTGCACCCGGAGGGGAGCTAATAATCTTGGCGGGGGAACCGTATATCACACTGTCACCATAGAAAAGCCTACAGACACCGTGATGATGGTGGCCAATAAGACCGGCTGGACTCCTGTTTACTTCAAAAGGCTGTTGACTCAGTGGCCATCATGGTCCTTGATCACCACTGACCCTGGACTGTCTGGGAGTTGAGCGGGCAGGGCTCTGACACCTGGTGCTGTTTTTACGTTAATTCAGGGACCTAATTGAAGAAAGAGCAGACTACTGGTCAGAGCATCTAGGCTGGCAGAAACGGTCAGCCTAAGGTGGCCGAACAAATGTGGGGCGGGGTGAAACCGGCCCCCACAGCGTCTCTGCACATCTCTTTCCTGGACCCTTAAAGGTCATTAGAATCTATAACACTTCCAATGCTGGTGCTCAGGCGGACGAGCAGGGAGGCAGGGGTCCTGGGGCCAATCAACGTCACCTGGAGGCTGCTGGGGAGAAGTTCTGACCCTCGTCCCCTGGTATGAGGGCTCCCAACTCAGCACTCAGCAGTTACAGAAGAAGGGTCTGCACCCTCAGCACTCCAAGAATGAGGAATGGGACAAAAGGCAGAGGAGGGGTTTGTCCCCAGCAAAGCCCATTAAAAATCCCTGGGAGATAAAAATAGAATCTGGGCAATAAAGTCAAGTCTGACCTTTTTTATCCTTTGTGCTTTGTCTAATTTCACGTGCTCCTAGGGTCCCGCATACAGAGGTTCCACACCCGGCACTTCAGACCAGATTTCCTAGTGCAGAATGGCTGGGTCGACACCTCAGCTCCTGGGGCCCAGTGCAGACTCCGAGATATAGAGCCTGAGCTGCAGCCAACCCAGCCCTCGAGAGCTCCGCCCCCTCCCTCCCACTGACTCTGACAGGATCTCTACACAGCAGCCCAGCCCACAGCCCACGGGGTAGTGCATGCTCTCACCTCTCCATTCTCTGATCAAAATATAAAGTTTCCTTTGCTTGTGAACCAAACTCAGTCTCGATCTGTTGGCCCCAATGACACTGGGCAGGGGGACACTTGTTGGGGTCCACTCTGGAGGATCAGTAACAGAAATTGAGACTACTGTAACTTCAATGAACAGATGTGTGAGCCAAACTGTAGTTAACATAGAACAGTTTATAAGGCTCGGGTAAAATAAGATGTTTCTAACACTTCCATTTGATATTTCCATCACTTTATTATAAGCAAGTTCAGTGAAAAGGTTTGTCTTATTTGTCAGGTCAATATTAGAGAAATGAAGTGATTTCTTTCCAAGGATGTACATCTAATAATCTTGGTTAAAGCTTCAATCTTGTTTTAAATGCTTTTCCATTGAAAATGATACCTCTCTTTCAGCTCCCCCATTTCTGAGAAGTATAAAATCTTATAATTTATTATTACCAAAGGGGAAAGGTGGGAGGAGGGATAAATTAACAGTTTGGAATTAAAACATACACACTGCTATGTATAAAATAGATCATCAACAAGGAACTACTGTATAGCACAGGGAACTACACTCAATATTTTGCAATAACCTATAAGGGGAAATAATCGGAAAAAGAATAGATATTTTTATTGACATCATCTATCAATGACAGTTAAAGTGTAACCTAAGGGAAGCCGGTGGTGAGTGCTTCTGACCCTGAAGACTTCAATCATCTAAAGTTTGGACTCTGCCTACTTCCCAAGGCCCTTAATGAACATATGTGTAGCCGTAGCTTAAAAATTTCCCCAGTTTGGGTTTCGGGGAGACACTGATTTTGAAAAAGCCCTGGTGTTCTCCTTACATGAATGGGACCCTTCCTACTGCTAAAACATGTCTGTCACACCCAGAGGATGGTATACCGTCTGATCGGGAAGAATTTGGAAAAGGCATCTCATCTCCTCATCTCCTGGTGCTCGGGTTCACCCCTCCAGCGTCTTTACTAACAGTCTCCCCACTTGGAGATGTCAGCACTGTCAACATCCTGTTGCGTACAGTTTGGAATTTGCCCAGAGGATGAAGCGGAAGGATGAGGAACAATGAGAGACAAGTCCTAGGTGTTCAGACAGGCACATGTCACTCTAATTTCCAATCAGGAAGACGAATTGACCAAAGGCTAGGGTTGCCCATGGAAACAGTATAGGGCTTGAGGAAATCCCACTGCTTTGTGGCCAGTTCCCATAAACACAAGTTGAACAATGGAACTCAGGGGCAGTAAAATTCACGAAACTGCAGAGTTGAAAATATCTATCACTGAAAAATGTCTTGAGGAAAGTCAAAGAAAAGGATTGGTAAGCAAGGGAGAATGGCAGGAAAGGGATTTGAGGAGGTAGAAAGGACTCGCCATTAAGCACAAGAAAAGGGGCTGAACATTGCCAACATTGCAGTTGGCCAAAAAGGCTGTATGCGTTTTTTTCTGTATATATTCAAGAAAAGGGCATACACTTTTTTAGCCAACCAAACAGGTGGGCACTGGAAATCAATACTACAAAAGATATCACTTCGCATCAGTCAGAAAAGCCATCCTCATAAAGTGTAAACACCAGAAATGCAGGACAGGGCAAGGAGAAGAGGGAGCCCTGTGAGGCTTATAGTGGAAATGTATATTGCCAACGGCCATTCTGGAGAAGTGTATTGTGTTTACTAAAGCATCTAAAAAATGAGCTACAGAGCATAGGGCACTTGCACTCATGGGCGTATATCTTGGGAAAAACAAAAATCGAGAGGACACAGGCACCCCAATGTTTACTGCCTCTCTGTTTAAAAGATCCTCGACTAGGATATAACTTAAATGTCTCTGGAGGGAAAAAATGGATAGAGATGTGGTACTTATGTAGAGTGGAATATTACTCAGCCTGGAAATCAATGAAATATGGCCAGTTGTAACAACTCCGGAGGAGTTACGTATGATCATTCTAAGTGACATAATTCAAAAAGAAAAAGACACATATCATAAGATATCACTTAAAGGTGGAATCCAAAATGGCTACACATGAAATAAATTACAAAACAAAAACATAGTCAAATATGTAGAAAACACGCATAAGGCTGCTAAACGGGAAAGGTGGGGAGGGGTGAGGCATCATCCAGGAGGTTGAAATTAGCAAAGATACCATTCCAAATACCAAACTGATAATCAACAAGGCCTACACGGTAGCTAAAAGAACTGCACTCAGCACACTCAAGTCACCGGAAAAGAATATCTATGACTGGTAAGAATCTGAAAAAGAATTTATTGATGTCTCTCTGTACGTGAATCAAGTGGATGTACAGCAGCAAGAAACAGAGCTTTGAAAATCAGTTGTAACCAATATAGTAATAAATTGAAAAAAATAAATGACAGAGAGACAGAGAAAACCTCTTACAACTTTTCCTCAGGGACGGTGATGCAACATGGATTGAACACATCTAGACCCACAGCAGGATGAGACATAAGGCTGGAAACTGTTCGCGCTAAGAGAAATGTGAGGTTGGGTGAGGAAATGCACACCCTTTAAAGTAATACTACCTGGTACCCATTCAATGGGTCCCAAATCTGCAGGTTCAAGGAATCTTCCTACAGCTAAAACATGCATGGAAAACATGCATGGAAAACACCATGTGATCGGGAGATGTGTCTAAAATGCACCTCATTTATCCTCTCCTGGTGCTCCTGTTCATCATTCCAGCCACGTTACTTAGAATCTCCCCACTTAGAGAATCAGCACATTTAAACGTCTGTTTCACACATTTTGCAAATTGTGAGGAGGATGAACGGGAAGGGGGGAACCAATGAGAGAATAGTTGTAGGGGTTTGGACGGGCACATGTCACTCTAATTTCCCATTAAGAGTAAGAATTAAAAAAAGGCTCAGCCCGCCTCGCCGGAGCCAAAATAGGGCCTGAAGCAATCCTGCGGCTTTGAGGCCAGCTCACAAAAGAGCAACTTAAAAAATGGAGCTCAGGGTCACTGCAATTCACAAACCTGCAGAGTTATAAATGAAAACTAACGTCCAAAAATATGTTGAGGTAAGGCAAAGAAGAGGATCTGAATGCAAGACAGAATTGCAAGAAACAGATTTCAAGAGATAGATTGGACTCGTCCTTAAAGTACATGAAAAGCGGCAGAATTTCGACAATGATGTAGTTGGCCCAAAAGGGAGTATGCGTTTTTTCCTGAATATATCCAGGAAAAAATGCATACGCACTTTATGGGCAACCAAGCAAGCAAGCAATGCAAATGTGCACAACAAAGAAGTCTCATTTCCCACCGGTCAAAAGGGCCATCCGAAAAAATTGTAAAAACCAGAAATGCAGGACAGGCCATGGAGAACAGGGAGCCTTTATACGCTGATGGACAGTGTGTGAACTGCCGAGAGCCACTCTGGAGAAGTGTATGGTGGTTCCTAAATCATCTAAAAAACAGAGCTACAGAGCATAGGGCACTTCCAATCATGGAAGTATATCTAGGGAAGTCTAAAAATCAACAAGACACAAGCACACCACAGTTTAGGGCTACTCTGTTTACAAGAACCTCAACTTCAGTACACCTTAAATATCCCAGGAAAGAGAACAATGGATAAAGAAAATGTGGTACTTATGTACAATGGAATATCTCTTCACCATGAAATCAATGTAATAAGGCTAGTAGAAGGATAAAGAGTGGATTTAGGTCCGATAATACTACTTGAAATAAGTCAAACAGAAAAAGAAACATATCATAAGATATCACTTATAGAGGGAGGATAAATATGGCTGCACAAAAAATGAATTACAAAACAGAACAGTGTCTCACATTTAGAAAACACACTTATGTCAGCTTAAGGGGAAAGGAGAGGTGGGGTGATGCATAAAACCAGAGTTTGAAATTAGCACAGATACCGTTCAATAAACCAAATAGGTATTAGACAAGATCTACACCTTGCTCAATGAACTGGCCTCAACACACCCTATACACCGCAGAGAAATATATCTGAGTAATAAGAATCTTAAAACCCATGTATTGATATATCTCCATAAGGGAATCAAGTGTGTGCAGAGCGGCACAAACACAGCAGTGAAAATGAGCTAAACCCCATTATAGAAATAAATTTTAAAACCAAAACGCAGAAACAATGAAAGAGAGAAAAATTCTTACAAAATTCGCTCAGGGGCTGTGATGCAACCTGTAATGACCACATATAAACCCACAGCTGGATAAGACATAAGGCTGGACACTTGGGGCTGAGAGCATTGGTGAGCTTTGGTGAGCAACTGCCGAAAGTTTAATGCAATACTTCATACTACTCATTCCAAGGGTCCCAACACTCCAGGTTGAAGGGAATCTTCCTACAGCTAAACCATGCATGGGGAATCCAGCAGATGGTATACCATATGATCGGGAAAGGTTTCTAAAACGCACCTCATTTTCCTCTCCTGGGGCTCCGGATCAACATTCCAGCCACTTTACTAACAACATCTCCACATGGAGAGTCAATGCCTTTAAGTTCCGGTATCACACAGTCTGCAGTTAGTGCGGAGGATGAATGGGAATAGGGGGAACCAGTGAGAAAATAGCTGTAGCGGTTTCAATGGGCACATGTCACTCTAATTTCACATCAGGAAGAAGAATTAACCAAAGGCAGAGCAAGGCGCCCCAGAAGAAGGATAGGGCCTGAAGAAATCCTGTGGATATGAGGCAAGATCACAAAAATAAGAGCTGAAAAATGGAGCTAAGGGCCACTGCAATTCAAAAACCTGCAGAGTTATAAAGGCCAACTATTTGCCAAAAGTATATTGAGGTAAGGCTATGAAGAGGCACTGACAGCAAGGCAGAATTGCAGGAAACCGATTTCAAGAGGTAGACAGGAACTGCATTGAAAACATATGAAAAGACTCAGAACGTCGACAATGATGCACTTGGCCAAAAAGGGCGTATGCGTTTCTTCCTGAATATATTCAGGAAGAAACGCATACGCCCTTTCTGGCCAACCAAGCAAGCTTGCAAAGGAAATCTGCACTACAATGAAGTCTCACTGCCCCCCGGTCAAAAGGGCCATCTGAAAAAAGTGTAAAATCCAGAACGGCAGGACAGGCCATGGAGAACTGGGAGCCTTTTTGTGCTTATGGGCAGGATGTAAATTGCCAACAGCCACTCTGGAGAAGTGTATGGTGTTTCCTGAAACATCTAAAAAACAAAGCAACAGAGCCTAGGGCACTTCCACTTATGGTCCTATAGCTTAGTGAAATTAAAATCAAAAAGACACAGCCACCCCAAAGTTTGGGACGGCTCTGTTTACAAGAACCTCGTTTACGGTACAAGTTCAATATCGTAGAAAGCAAAAAATGGATAAAGAAGTTGTGGTACATACGTAGAATGCAATATCATTCAGCAATGAAATCTATGTCATCAGGCCCATAGCAGCATAATGAGTGGATTCAGGTACGATGATTCTAAGTGAAATAAGTCACACAGAAAAAGAAACATCATAAGATATCCCTAATACACGGAATGTAAACTTGGCTACCCAGGAAATGAATTACAAAACAGAACAGGGTCTCAAATGTAGAACCAACTTATGCTTGCTAAAGGGGAAAGGTGAGTTGGTGTGCTGCATAAAACAAGAGATTGAAATGAGCACAGATACCGTTCAATAAGCCAAATATGTAATAGACTAGAGCTACTCCTTGCTCAACGAAGTGGACTCAACACCACATATTAAACGCCTAAGAATATACCTGACTAGTAAGAATCTTAAAACCTATGGATTTATATGTCTCCGAAAGAGAATCAAGCGTGTTTACAGCGGCATAAACGCAGCAGTGATAGGATTGGTGAGGTTCGGTGAGCAAATGCAGACCCTTTGAAGTCATATTGCATGGTACCCATTCCATGGTTCTCAACTCTCCAGGTTTAAAGGATTCTTCCTTCAGCTAAAACATGCATGTGGAACCCAGAGTATGATCCACCGTGTGATCGGGAAACGTGTTCAAATGTGTCTCAGTTTTCATCCCCTGGTAATCGGGTGCAACATTCCAGACGCTTTACTAACACTCTCCCCCACTTGGAGAGTCAGTGCCTTTCACCTCCTGTTTGGCCCAGTTTGCAATTTCTGCGGAAAATGAACAGGAATAGGGAGAACCAATGAGAGACTAGCTGGAGGGTTCTGGACGGGCAAAATTAACTCTCATTTCCCACCAAGAAGAGGAATTATCCAAAGGCTCAGCGAGCCATGCCGGAACCACACTAGGGCCTGAAGCAATTCTGCGGTGTTGCGGCCAGCTCACAAGAAAGCGAGTTGAAGAAAGGAGCTCAGGGGAACTGTAATTCACACACCTGCAGAGTTCTAAATGACAGCTATCGTCCACAAATATATTGAAGTAAGGCTGCCAAGAGGACTTGAAAGCGGGGCAGAATTGCAGGAAACCGATTTCAGGAGGTAGACTGGAATTGCATGTAAAGCATAGGAAAAGAGGCAGAACGTCCACAATGATGCACTTGGCCAAAAAGGGCGTCTGCGTTTTTTCCTGAATATACTCAGGAAAAAACGCATACGCCCTTTTTGGCCAAGCAAGCAAGCTTGCAGAGGAAATCTGCACTACAATGAAGTCTCACTGCCCCCCGGTCAGAAGGGCCATCTGAAAAAAGTGTAAAACACAGAAAGGCAGGACAGGCCATGGAGAACTGGGAGCCTAGTTAGGCTGATGGGCGGGATGTAAATTGCCAACAGCCACTCTGCAGAAGTGTATGGTGTTTCCTGAAACATCTAAAAAACAAAGCAACAGAGCCTAGGGTACTTCCACTTATAGTCCTATAGCTTAGGGAAATTAAAATCAAAAAGACACAGCCACCCCAAAATTTGGGACGGCTCTGTTTACAAGAACCTCATTTACGGTACAAGTTCAATATCACAGAAAGCGAAAAATGGATAAAGAAGTTGTGGTACTAACGTACAATGCAATATCACTCAGCAATGAAATCTATATCATCAGGCCCATAGAAGGATAATGAGTGAATTCAGGTACGATGATTCTAAGTGAAATAAGTCACACAGAAAAAGAAACATCATAAGATATCACTAATACACGGAATGTAAACTTGGCTACACAGGAACTGAATTACAAAACAGAATAGGGTCTCAAATGTAGAAAACCAACTTATGCTTGCTTAAGGGGAAAGGTGAGTTGGGGTGCTGCATAAAACCAGAGATTGAAATTAGCACAGATACCTTTCCATAAGCCAAATATGTAATAGACAAGAGCTACTGCTTGCTCAACGAAGTGGACTCAACACCCCATATTAAACGCCTAAGAATATACCTGACTAGTAAGAATCTTAAAACCTATGGATTTATATGTCTCCGAAAGAGAATCAAGCGTGTGTACAGCGGCATAAACGCAGCAGTGTTAGGATTGGTGAGGTTCGGTGAGCAAATGCAGACCCTTTGAAGTCATATTGCATGGTACCCATTCCATGGTTCTCAACTCTCCAGGTTTAAGGGATTCTTCCTTCAGCTAAAACATGCATGTGGAACCCAGAGTATGATCCACCGTGTGATCGGGAAACGTGTTCAAATGTGTCTCAGTTTTCGTCCCCTGGTACTCGGGTGCAACATTCCAGATGCTTTACTAACACTCTCCCCACTTGGAGAGTCAGCGCCTTTATACTCCTGTTTGGCCCAGTGTGCAATTTCTGCGGAAAATGAACAGGAATAGGGAGAACCAATGAGAGACTAGCTGGAGGTGTCTGGACGGGCAAATTTAACTCTCATTTCCCACCAGGAAGAGGAATTAACCAAAGGCTCAGCGAGCCATGCTGGAACAACACTAGGGCCTGAAGCAATCCTGTGGTGTTGCGGCCAGCTCACAAGAAAGCCAGTTGAAAAAAGGAGCTCAGGGGCACTGTAATTCACAAACCTGCAGAGTTATAAATGACAGCTATCATCCAAAAATATATTGAAGTAAGGCTGCCAAGAGGACTTGAAAGCGGGGCAGAATTGCAGGAAACCGATTTCAGGAGGTAGACTGGAATTGCATGAAAAGCATAGGAAAAGAGGCAGAATGTCCACAATGATGCACTTGGCCAAAAAGGACGTATGCGTTTTTTCCTGAATATATTCAGGAAAAAACGCATACGCCCTTTTTGGCCAACCAAGCAAGCTTGCAAAGGAAATCTGCACTACAATGAAGTCTCACTGCCCCCCGGTCAAAAGGGCCATCTGAAAAAAGTGTAAAATCCAGAAAGGCAGTACAGGCCATGGAGAACTGGGAGCCTTCTTATGCTGATGGGCGGGATGTAAATTGCCAACAGCCACTCTGGAGAAGTGTATGGTGTTTCCTGAAACATCTAAAAAACAAAGCAACAGAGCCTAGGGCACTTCCACTTATGGTCCTATAGATTAGGGAAATTAAAATCAAAAAGACACAGCCAACCCAGAGTTTGGGACGGCTCTGTTTACAAGAACCTCATTTACGGTACAAGTTCAATATTGCAGAAAGCGAAAAATGGATAAAGAAGTTGTGGTACTTACGTACAATGCAATACCACTCAGCAATGAAATCTATGTCATCAGGCCAGTAGCAGCATAATGAGTGGATTCAGGTACGATGATTCTAAGTGAAATATGTCACACAGAAAAAGAAACATCATAAGATATCACTAATACACGGAATGTAAACTTGGCTACACAGGAACTGAATTACAAAACAGAATAGGGTCTCAAATGTAGAAAACCAACTTATGCTTGCTTAAGGGGAAAGGTGAGTTGGGGTGCTGCATAAAACCAGAGATTGAAATTAACACAGATACCTTTCCATAAGCCAAATATGTAATAGACAAGAGCTACTGCTTGCTCAACGAAGTGGACTCAACACCCCATATTAAACGCCTAAGAATATACCTGACTAGTAAGAATCTTAAAACCTATGGATTGATATGTCTCCGAAAGAGAATCCAGCGTGTGTACAGCGGCATAAACGCAGCAGTGATAGGATTGGTGAGGTTCGGTGAGCAAATGCAGACCCTTTGAAGTCATATTGCATGGTACCCATTCCATGCGTCTCAACTCTCCAGGTAAGGGATTCTTCCTTCAGCTAAAACATGCATGTGGAACCCAGAGTATGATCCACCGTTTGATCGGGAAACGTGTTCAAATGTGTCTCAGTTTTCGTCCCCTGGTACTCGGGTGCAACATTCCAGACACTTTACTAACACTCTCCCCACTTGGAGAGTCAGTGCCTTTAACCTCCTGTTTGGCCCAGTTTGCAATTTCTGTGGAAAATTAACAGGAATAGGGAGAACCAATGACAGACTAGCTGGAGGTGTCTGGACGGGCAAATTTAACTCTCATTTCCCACCAGGAAGACGAATTTACCAAAGGCTCAGTGAGATATGCAGGAACCACACTAGGGCCTGAAGCAATCCTGCGGTGTTGCGGCCAGCTCACAAGAAAGCGAGTTGAAGAAAGAAGCTCAGGGGCACTGTAATTCACAAACCTGCAGAGTTATAAATGACAGCTATCGTCCAAAAATATATTGAAGTAAGGCTGCCAAGAGGACTTGAAAGCGGGGCAGAATTGCAGGAAACCGATTTCAGGAGGTAGACTGGAATTGCATGAAAAGCATAGGAAAAGAGGCAGAACGTCCACAATGATGCACTTGGCCAAAAAGGACGTATGCGTTTTTTCCTGAATATATTCAGGAAAAAACGCAAACGCCCTTTTTGGCCAACCAAGCAAGCTTGCAAAGGAAATCTGCACTACAATGAAGTCTCACTGCCCCCCGGTCAAAAGGGCCATCTGAAAAAAGTGTAAAATCCAGAAAGGCAGTACAGGCCATGGAGAACTGGGAGCCTTCTTATGCTGATGGGCGGGATGTAAATTGCCAGCAGCCACTCTGGAGAAGTGTATGGTGTTTCCTGAAACATCTAAAAAACAAAGCAACAGAGCCTAGGGCACTTCCACTTATGGTCCTATAGATTAGGGAAATTAAAATCAAAAAGACACAGCCACCCCAGAGTTTGGGACGGCTCTGTTTACAAGAACCTCATTTACGGTACAAGTTCAATATTGCAGAAAGCGAAAAATGATTAAAGAAGCTGTGGTACTTACGTACAATGCAATACCACTCAGCAATGAAATCTATGTCATCAGGCCAGTAGCAGCATAATGAGTGGATTCAGGTACGATGATTCTAAGTGAAATATGTCACACAGAAAAAGAAACATCATAAGATATCACTAATACACGGAATGTAAACTTGGCTACACAGGAACTGAATTACAAAACAGAATAGGGTCTCAAATGTAGAAAACCAACTTATGCTTGCTTAAGGGGAAAGGTGAGTTGGGGTGCTGCATAAAACCAGAGATTGAAATTAACACAGATACCTTTCCATAAGCCAAATATGTAATAGACAAGAGCTACTGCTTGCTCAACGAAGTGGACTCAACACCCCATATTAAACGCCTAAGAATATACATGACTAGTAAGAATCTTAAAACCTATGGATTTATATGTCTCCGAAAGAGAATCCAGTGTGTGTACAGCGGCATAAACGCAGCAGTGATAGGATTGGTGAGGTTCGGTGAGCAAATGCAGACCCTTTGAAGTCATATTGCATGGTACCCATTCCATGCGTCTCAACTCTCCAGGTAAGGGATTCTTCCTTCAGCTAAAACATGCATGTGGAACCCAGAGTATGATCCACCGTTTGATCGGGAAACGTGTTCAAATGTGTCTCAGTTTTCGTCCCCTGGTACTTGGGTGCAACATTCCAGACGCTTTACTAACACTCTCCCCACTTGGAGAGTCAGTGCCTTTAACCTCCTGTTTGGCCCAGTTTGCAATTTCTGTGGAAAATTAACAGGAATAGGGAGAACCAATGACAGACTAGCTGGAGGTGTCTGGACGGGCAAATTTAACTCTCATTTCCCACCAGGAAGACGAATTAACCAAAGGCTCAGCGAGCCATGCCGAAACCACACTAGGGCCTGAAGCAATCCTGCGGTGTTGCGGCCAGCTCACAAGAAAGCGAGTTGAAGAAAGGAGCTCAGGGGCACTGTAATTCACAAACCTGCAGAGTTATAAATGACAGCTATCATCCAAAAATATATTGAAGTAAGGCTGCCAAGAGGACTTGAAAGCGGGGCAGAATTGCAGGAAACCGATTTCAGGAGGTAGACTGGAATTGCATGAAAAGCATAGGAAAAGAGGCAGAACGTCCACAATGATGCACTTGGCCAAAAAGGACGTATGCGTTTTTTCCTGAATATATTCAGGAAAAAACGCAAACGCCCTTTTTGGCCAACCAAGCAAGCTTGCAAAGGAAATCTGCACTACAATGAAGTCTCACTGCCCCCCGGTCAAAAGGGCCATCTGAAAAAAGTGTAAAATCCAGAAAGGCAGTACAGGCCATGGAGAACTGGGAGCCTTCTTATGCTGATGGGCGGGATGTAAATTGCCAACAGCCACTCTGGAGAAGTGTATGGTGTTTCCTGAAACATCTAAAAAACAAAGCAACAGAGCCTAGGGCACTTCCACTTATGGTCCTATAGATTAGGGAAATTAAAATCAAAAAGACACAGCCACCCCAGAGTTTGGGACGGCTCTGTTTACAAGAACCTCATTTACGGTACAAGTTCAATATTGCAGAAAGCGAAAAATGATTAAAGAAGTTGTGGTACTTACGTACAATGCAATACCACTCAGCAATTAAATCTATGTCATCAGGCCAGTAGCAGCATAATGAGTGGATTCAGGTACGATGATTCTAAGTGAAATATGTCACACAGAAAAAGAAACATCATAAGATATCACTAATACACGGAATGTAAACTTGGCTACACAGGAACTGAATTACAAAACAGAATAGTGTCTCAAATGTAGAAAACCAACTTATGCTTGCTTAAGGGGAAAGGTGAGTTGGGGTGCTGCATAAAACCAGAGATTGAAATTAACACAGATACCTTTCCATAAGCCAAATATGTAATAGACAAGAGCTACTGCTTGCTCAACGAAGTGGACTCAACACCCCATATTAAACGCCTAAGAATATACCTGACTAGTAAGAATCTTAAAACCTATGGATTTATATGTCTCCGAAAGAGAATCCAGCGTGTGTACAGCGGCATAAACGCAGCAGTGATAGGATTGGTGAGGTTCGGTGAGCAAATGCAGACCCTTTGAAGTCATATTGCATGGTACCCATTCCATGGTTCTCAACTCTCCAGGTTTAAGGGATTCTTCCTTCAGCTAAAACATGCATGTGGAACCCAGAGGATGATCCACCGTGTGATCGGGAAACGTGTTCAAATGTGTCTCAGTTTTCGGCCCCTGGTACTCGGGTGCAACATTCCAGACGCTTTACTAACACTCTCCCCACTTGGAGAGTCAGTGCCTTTAACCTCCTGTTTGGCCCAGTTTGCAATTTCTTCGGAAAATGAACAGGAATAGGGAGAACCAATGAGAGACTAGCTGGAGGTGTCTGGACGGGCAAATTTAACTCTCATTTCCCACCAGGAAGAGGAATTAACCAAAGGCTCAGTGAGATATGCAGGAACCACACTAGGGCCTGAAGCAATCCTGCGGTGTTGCGGCCAGCTCACAAGAAAGCGAGTTGAAGAAAGAAGCTCAGGGTCACTGTAATTCACAAACCTGCAGAGTTATAAATGACAGCTATCGTCCAAAAATATATTGAAGTAAGGCTGCCAAGAGGACTTGAATGTGGGGCAGAATTGCAGGAAACCGATTTCAGGAGGTAGACAGGAATTGCATGTAAAGCATAGGAAAAGAGGCAGAACGTCCACAATGATGCACTTGGCCAAAAGGGCGTATGCGTTTTATCCTGAATATATTCAGGAAAAAACGCATACGCCCTTTTTGGCCAACCAAGGAAGCTTGCAAAGGAAATCTGCACTACAATGAAGTCTCACTGCCCCCCGGTTAAAAGGGCTATCTGAAAAAAGTGTAAAATCCAGAAAGGCAGGACAGGCCATGGAGAACTGGGAGCCTTCTTATGCTGATGGGCGGGATGTAAATTGCCAACAGCCACTCTGGAGAAGTGTATGGTGTTTCCTGAAACATCTAAAAAACAAAGAAACAGAGCCTAGGGCACTTCCACTTATGGTCCTATAGATTAGGGAAATTAAAATCAAAAAGACACAGCCACCCCAAAGTTTGGGACGGCTCTGTTTACAAGAACCTCATTTACGGTACAAGTTCAATATCGCAGAAAGCGAAAAATGGATAAAGTAGTTGTGGTACTTACGTACAATGCAATATCACTCAGCATTGAAATCTATGTCATCAGGCCAGTAGCAGCATAATGAGTGGATTCAGGTACAATGATTCTAAGTGAAATAAGTCACAGAGAAAAAGAAACATCATAAGGTATCACTAATACACGGAATGTAAACTTGGCTACACAGGAACTGAATTACAAAACAGAATAGGGTCTCAAATGTCGATAACCAACTTATACTTGCTTAAGGGGAAAGGTGAGTTGGGGTGCTGCATAAAACCAGAGATTGAAATTAGCACAGATACCTTTCCATAAGCCAAATATGTAATAGACAAGAGCTACTGCTTGCTCAACGAAGTGGACTCAACACCCCATATTAAACACCTAAGAATATACCTGACTAGTAAGAATCTTAAAACCTATGGATTGATATGTCTCCGAAAGAGAATCAAGCGTGTGTACAGCGGCATAAACGCAGCAGTGATAGGATTCGTGAGGTTCGGTGAGCAAATGCAGACCCTTTGAAGTCGTATTGCATGGTACCCATTCCATGGGTCTCAACTCTCCAGGTTTAAGGGATTCTTCCTTCAGCTAAAACATGCATGTGGAGCCCAGAGTATGATCCACCGTGTGATCGGGAAACGTGTTCAAATGTGTCTCAGTTTTCGTCCCCTGATACTCGGGTGCAACATTCCAGACACTTTACTAAGACTCTCCCCACTTGGAGAGTCAGTGCCTTTAACCTCCTGTTTGGCCCAGTTTGCAATTTCTGCGGAAAATGAACAGGAATAGGGAGAACCAATGAGAGACTAGCTGGAGGTGTCTGGACGGGTAAATTTAACTCTCATTTCCCACCAGGAAGAGGAATTAACCAAAGGCTCACTGAGATATGCTGGAACCACACTAGGGCCTGAAGCAATCCTGCGGTGTTGCGGCCGGCTCACAAGAAAGCGAGTTGAAGAAAGGAGCTCAGGGGCACTGTCATTCACAAACCTGCAGAGTTATACATGACAGCTATCGTCCAAAAATATATTGAAGTAAGGCTACCAAGAGGACTTGAAAGCGGGGCAGAATTGCAGGAAACCGATTTCAGGAGGTAGACTGGAATTGCATGTAAAGCATAGGAAAAGAGGCAGAACATCCACAATGATGCACTTGGCCAAAAAGGGCGTATGCGTTTTTTCCTAAATACATTCAGGAAAAATCGCATACGCCCTTTTTGGCCAAGGAAGCAAGCTTGCAAAGGAAATCTGCACTACAATGAAGTCTCACTGCCCCCCGGTCAAAAGGGCCATCTGAAAAAAGTGTAAAATCCAGAAAGGGAGGACAGGCCATGGAGAACTGGGAGCCTTCTTATGCTGATGGGCGGGATGTAAATTGCCAACAGCCACTCTGGAGAAGTGTATGGTGTTTCCTGAAACATCTAAAAAACAAAGCAACAGAGCCTAGGGCACTTCCACTTATGGTCCTATAGATTAGGGAAATTAAAATCAAAAAGACACAGCCACCCCAAAGTTTGGGACGGCTCTGTTTACAAGAACCTCGTTTATGGTACAAGTTCAATATCACAGAAAGCGAAAAATGGATAAAGAAGTTGTGGTACTTACGTACACTGCAATATCACTCAGCAATGAAATCTATGTCATCAGGCCAGTAGCAGCATAATGAGTGGATTCAGGTACGATGATTCTAAGTGATTTAAGTCACACAGAAAAAGAAACATCATAAGGTATCACTAATACACGGAATGTAAACTTGGCTACACAGGAACTGAAGTACAAAACAGAATAGGGTCTCAAATGTAGAAAACCAACTTATGCTTGCTTAAGAGGAAGGTGAGTTGGGGTGCTGCATAAAACCAGAGATTGAAATTACCACAGATACCTTTCCATAAGCCAAATATGTAATAGACAAGAGCTACTGCTTGCTCAACGAAGTGGACTCAACACCCCATATTAAACGCCTAAGAATATACCTGACTAGTAAGAATCTTAAAACCTATGGATTTATATGTCTCCAAAAGAGAATCAAGCGTGTGCACAGCGGCATAAACGCAGCAGTGATAGGATTGGTGAGGTTCGGTGAGCAAATGCAGACCCTTTCAAGTCATATTGCATGGTACACATTCCATGGGTCTCAACTCTCCAGGTTTAAGGTATTCTTCCTTCATATAAAACATGTATATGGAACCCCGAGTATGATCCAACGTGTGATCGGGAAACGTGTTCAAATGTGTCTCAGTTTTCGTCCCCTGGTACTCGGGTGCAACATTCCAGACGCTTTCCTAACACTCTCCCCACTTGGAGAGTCAGTGCCTTTAACCTCCTGTTTGGCCCAGTTTGCAATTTCTGCGTAAGATGAACAGGAATAGGGAGAACCAATGAGAGACTAGCTGGAGGTGTCTGGATGGGCAAATTTAACTCTCATTGCCCACCCGGAAGAGGAATTAACCAAAGGCTCAGCGTGCCGTGCCGGAACCACACTAGGGCCTGAAGCAATCCTGCGGTGTTGCGGCCAGCTCACAAGAAAGCGAGTTGAAGAAATGAGCTCAGGGGCACTGTATTTCACAAACCTGCAGAGTTATAAATGACAGCTATCGTCCAAAAATATATTGAAGTAAGGCTGCCAAGAGGACTTGAAAGCGAGGCAGAATTGTAGGAAACCAATTTCAGGAGGCAGAGTGGAATTGCATGTAAAGCCTAGGAAAAGAGGCAGAACGTCCACAATGATGCACTTAGCCAAAAAGGGCGTATGCGTTTTTTCCTGAATATATTCAGGAAAAAACGCATACGTCCTTTTTGGCCAACCAAGCAAGCTTGCAATGGAAATCTGCACTAAAATGAACTCTCACTGCTCCCCTTTCAAAAGGGCCATCTGAAAAAAGTGTAAAATCCAGAAAGGCAGGACAGGCCATGGAGAACTGGGAGCCTTGTTATGCTGATGGGCGGGATGTAAATTGCCAACAGCCACTCTGGAGAAGTGTATGGTGTTTCCTGAAACATCTATAAAACAAAGCAACAGAGCCTAGGGCACTTCTACTTATGGTCCTATAGCTTAGGGAAATTAAAATCAAAAAGACACAGCCACCCCAAGGTTTGGGACTGCTCTCTTTACAAGAACCTCATTTACGGTACAAGTTCAATATCTCAGAAAGCGAAAAATGGATAAAGAAGTTGTGGAACTTACGTACAATGCAATATCACTCAGCAATGAAATCTATGTCATCAGGCCCGTTGAATCATAATGAGTGGATTCAGGTACGATGATTCTAAGTGATTTAAGTCACACAGAAAAAGAAACATCATAAGGTATCACTAATACACGGAATGTAAACATGGCTACACAGGAACTGAATTACAAAACAGAATAGGGTCTCAAATGTAGAAAACCAACTTATGCTTGCTTAAGGGGAAAGGTGAGTTGGGGTGCTGCATAAAACGAGAGATTGAAATTAACACAGATACCTTTCCATAAGCCAAATATGTAATAGACAAGAGCTACTCCTTGCTCAACGAGGGACACACAACACCACATATTA
The DNA here is from genome assembly GCF_039906515.1 of Pseudorca crassidens. Taxonomy (NCBI): domain Eukaryota; kingdom Metazoa; phylum Chordata; class Mammalia; order Artiodactyla; family Delphinidae; genus Pseudorca; species Pseudorca crassidens. Next base: position 4,490,530 of record NW_027136301.1, read on the forward strand.
AACGCCTAAGAATATACCTGACTAGTAAGAATCTTAAAACCTATGGATTTATATGTCTCCGAAAGCGAATCAAGAGTGTGTACAGCGGCATGAACGCAGCAGTGATAGGATTGCTGAGGTTCGGTTAGCAAATGCAGACTCTTTGAAGTCATATTGCATGGTACCCGTTCCATGGGTCTCAACTCTCCAGGTTTAAGGGATTCTTCCTTCAGCTAAAACATGCATGTGGAACCCAGAGTATGATCCAGCGTGTGATCGGGAAACCTGTTCAAATGTGTCTCAGTTTTCGTCCCCTGGTACTCGGGTGCCACATTCCAGATGCTTTACTAACACTCTCCCCACTTGGAGAGTCAGTGCCTTTAACCTCCTGTTTGGCCCAGTTTGCAAATTCTGCGGAAAATGAACAGGAATAGGGAGAACCAATGAGAGACTAGCTGGAGGTGTCTGGACGGGCAAATTTAACTCTCATTTACCACCAGGAAGAGGAATTAACCAAAGGCTCAGCGTGCCATGCCGGTACCACACTAGGGCCTGAAGCAATCCTGCGGTGTTGGGGCCAGCTCACAAGAAAGCGAGTTGAAGAAAGGAGCTCAGGGGCCCTGTAATTCACAAACCTGCAGAGTTATAAATGACAGCTATCGTCCAAAAATATATTAAAGTAACGCTGTCAAGACGACTTGAAAGTGGGGCAGAATTGCAGGAAACCGATTTCAGGAGGTAGACTGGAATTGCATGTAAAGCATAGGAAAAGAGGCAGAACGTCCACAATGATGCACTTGGCCAAAAAGGGCGTATGCGTTTTTTCCTGAATATATTCAGGAAAAAACGCATACGCCCTTTTTGGCCAACCAAACAAGCTTGCAAAGAAATCTGCACTAAAATGAAGTCTCACTGCTCCACGGTCAAAAGGGCCATCTGAAAAAATTGTAAAATCCAGAAAGGCAGGACAGGCCATGGAGAACTGGGAGCCTTCTTATGCTGATGGGTGGGATGTAAATTGCCAACAGCCACTCTGGAGAAGTGTATGCTGTTTCCTGAAACATCTAAAAAACAAAGCAACAGAGCCTAGGGCACTTCTACTTATGGTCCTATAGCTTAGGGAAATTAAAATCAAAAAGACACAGCCACCCCAAAGTTTGGGACGGCTCTGTTTACAAGAACTTCTTTTACGGTACAAGTTCAATATCGCAGAAGCGAAAAATGGATAAAGAAGTTGTGGTACTTACGTACAATGCAATATCACTCAGCAATGAAATCTATGTCATCAGGCCCGTAGCAGCATAATGAGTGGATTCAGCTACGATGATTCTAAGTGAAATAAGTCACACAGAAAAAGAAACATCATAAGATATCACTAATACACGGAATGTAAACTTGGCTACACAGGAACTGAATTACAAAACAGAATAGGGTCTCAAATGTAGAAAACCAACTTATGCTTGCTTAAGGGGAAAGGTGAGGTGGGGTGCTGCATAAAACCAGAGATTGAAATTAACACAGATACCTTTCCATAAGCCAAATATGTAATAGACAAGAGCTACTCCTGGCTCAACAAAGTGGACCCAACACCCCATATTAAACGCCTAAGAATATACCTGACTAGTAAGAATCTTAAAACCTATGGATTTATATGTCTCCGAAAGAGAATCAAGCATGTGTACAGGGGAATAAACGCAGCAGTGATAGGATTGGTGAGGTTCGGTGAGCAAATGCAGACCCTTTGAAGTCATATTGCATGGTACACATTCCATGCGTCTCAACTCTCCAGGTTTAAGGGATTCTTCCTTCAGCTAAAACATGCATGTGGAACCCAGAGTATGATCCACCGTGTGATCGGGAAACGTGTTCAAATTTGTCTCAGTTTTCGACGCCTGGTACTCGGGTGCAACATTCCAGACCCTTTACGAACACTCTCCCCACTTGGAGAGTCAGTGCCTTTAACCTCCTGTTTGGCGCAGTTTGCAATTTCTGCGGAAAATGAACAGGAATAGGGAGAACCAATGAGAGACTAGCTGGAGGTGTCTGGACGGGTAAATTGAACTCTCATTTCCCGCCAGGAAGAGGAATTAACCAAAGGCTCAGCGAGCCATGCCAGAACCACACTAGGGCCTGAAGCAATCCTGCGGTGTTGCGGCCAGCTCACAAGAAAGCGAGTTGAAGAAAGGAGCTCAGGGGCCCTGTAATTCACAAACCTGCAGAGTTCTAAATGACAGCTATCGTCCAAAAATATATTGAAGTAAGGCTGCCAAGAGGACTTGAAAGCGGGGCAGAATTGCAGGAAACCGATTTCAGGAGGTAGACTGGAATTGCATGTAAAGCATAGGAAAAGAGGCAGAACGTCCACAATGATGCACTTGGCCAAAAAGGGCGTATGCGTTTTTTCCTGAATATATTCAGGAAAAAACGCAAACGCACTTTTTGGCCAACCAAGCAAGCTTGCAAAGGAAATCTGCACTACAATGAAGTCTCACTGCCCCCCGGTCAAAAGGGACATCTGAAAAAAGTGTAAAATCCAGAAAGGCAGGACAGGCCATGGAGAACTGGGAGCCTTCTTATGCTGATGGGCGGGATGTAAATTGCCAACAGCCACTCTGGAGAAGTGTATGGTGTTTCCTGAAACATCTAAAAAACAAAGCAACAGAGCCTAGGGCACTTCCACTTATGGTCCTATAGCTTAGGGAAATTAAAATCAAAAAGACACAGCCACCCCAAAGTTTGGGACGGCTCTGTTTACAAGAACCTCGTTTACGGTACAAGTTCAATATCGCAGAAAGCGAAAAATGGATAAAGAAGTTGTGGTACTTACGTACAATGCAATATCACTCAGCAATGAAATCTATGTCATCAGGCCAGTAGCAGCATAATGAGTGGATTCAGGTACGATGATTCTAAGTGAAATAAATCACACAGAAAAAGAAAAATCATAAGGTATCACTAATACACGGAATGTAAACATGGCTACACAGGAACTGAATTACAAAACAGAATAGGGTCTCAAATGAAGAAAACCAACTTACGCTTGCTTAAGAGGAAAGGTTAGTTGGGGTGCTGCATAAAACCAGAGATTGAAATTAACACAGATACCTTTCCATAAGCCAAATATGTAATAGACAAGAGCTACTGCTTGCTCAACGAAGTGGACTCAACACCCCATATTAAACGCCTAAGAATATACCTGACTAGTAAGAATCTTAAAACCTATGGATTTATATGTCTCCGAAAGGGAATCAAGCGTGTGTACAGCGGCATAAACGCAGCAGTGATAGGATTGGTGAGGTTCGGTGAGCAAATGCAGACCCTTTGAAGTCATATTGCATGGTACCCATTCCATGGTTCTCAACTCTCCAGGTTTAAGGGATTCTTCCTTCAGCTAAAACATGCATGTGGAACCCAGAGTATGATCCACCGTGTGATCGGGAAACGTGTTCAAATGTGTATCAGTTTTCGTCCCCTGGTACTCGGGTGCAACATTCCAGACGCTTTACTAACACTCTCCCCACTTGGAGAGTCAGTGCCTTTAACCTCCTGTTTGGCCCAGTTTGTAATTTCTGTGGAAAATGAACAGGAATAGGGAGAACCAATGAGAGACTAGCTGGAGGTGTCTGGACGGGCAAATTTAACTCTCATTTCCCACCAGGAAGAGGAATTAACCAAAGGCTCAGCGAGCCATGCCGAAACCACACTAGGGCCTGAAGCAATCCTGCGGTGTTGCGGCCAGCTCACAAGAAAGCGAGTTGAAGAAAGGAGCTCAGGGGCACTGTAATTCACAAACCTGCAGAGTTAAAAATGACAGCTATCGTCCAAAAATATATTGAAGTAAGGCTGCCAAGAGGACTTGAAACTGGGGCAGAATTGCAGGAAACCGATTTCAGGAGGTAGACTGGAATTGCATGTAAAGCATAGGAAAAGAGGCAGAACGTCCACAATGATGCACTTGGCCAAAAAGGGCGTATGCGTTTTTTCCTGAATATATTCAGGAAAAAACGCATACGCCCTTTTTGGCCAACCAAGCAAGCTTGCAAAGGAAATCTGCACTACAATGAAGTCTCACTGCCCCCCGGTCAAAAGGGCCATCTGAAAAAAGTGTAAAATCCAGAAAGGCAGGACAGGCCATGGAGAACTGGGAGCCTAGTTAGACTGATGGGCGGGATGTAAATTTCCAACAGCCACTCTGAAGAAGTGTATGGTGTTTCCTGAAACATCTAAAAAACAAAGCAACAGAGCCTAGGGCACTTCCACTTATGGTCCTATAGATTAGGGAAATTAAAATCAAAAAGACACAGCCACCCCAAAGTTTGGGACGGCTCTGTTTACAAGAACCTCATTTACGGTACAAGTTCAATATCGCAGAAAGCAAAAAATGGATAAAGAAGTTGTGGTACTTACGTACAATGCAATATCACTCAGCAATGAAATCTATGTCATCAGGCCAGTAGCAGCATAATGAGTGGATTCAGGTACGATGATTCTAAGTGAAATAAATCACACAGAAAAAGAAACATCATAAGATATCACTAATACACGGAATGTAAACTTGCCTACACAGGAACTGAATTACAAAACAGAATAGGGTCTCAAATGTAGAAAACCAACTTATGCTTGCTTAAGGGGAAAGGTGAGTTGGGGTGCTGCATAAAACCAGCGATTGAAATTAGCACAGATACCTTTCCATAAGACAAATATGTAATAGACAAGAGCTACTGCTTGCTCAACGAAGTGGACTCAACACCCCATATTAAACGCCTAAGAATATACCTGACTAGTAAGAATCTTAAAACCTATGGATTGATATGTCTACGAAAGAGAATCAAGCGTGTGTACAGCGGCATAAACGCAGCAGTGATAGGATTGGTGAGGTTCGGTGAGCAAATGCAGACCCTTTGAAGTCATATTGCATGGTACCCATTCCATGGGTCTCAACTCTCCAGGTTTAAGGGATTCTTCCTTCAGCTAAAACATGCATGTGGAACCCAGAGTATGATCCACCGTGTGATCGGGAAACGTGTTCAAATGTGTCTCAGTTTTCGTCCCCTGGTACTCGGGTGCAACATTCCAGAAGCTTTACTAACACTCTCCCCACTTGGAGAGTCAGTGCCTTTAACCTCCTGTTTGGCCCAGTTTGCAATTTCTGCGGAAAATGAACAGGAATAGGGAGAACCAATGAGAGGCTAGCTGGAGGTGTCTGGACGGGTAAATTGAACTCTCATTTCCCGCCAGGAAGAGGAATTAACCAAAGGCTCAGCGAGCCATGCCAGAACCACACTAGGGCCTGAAGCAATCCTGCGGTGTTGCGGCCAGCTCACAAGAAAGCGAGTTGAAGAAAGGAGCTCAGGGGCCCTGTAATTCACAAACCTGCAGAGTTCTAAATGACAGCTATCGTCCAAAAATATATTGAAGTAAGGCTGCCAAGAGGACTTGAAAGCGGGGCAGAATTGCAGGAAACCGATTTCAGGAGGTAGACTGGAATTGCATGTAAAGCATAGGAAAAGAGGCAGAACGTCCACAATGATGCACTTGGCCAAAAAGGGCGTATGCATTTTTTCCTGAATATATTCAGGAAAAAACGCATACGCCCTTTTTGGCCAACCAAGCAAGCTTGCAAAGGAAATCTGCACTACAATGAAGTCTCACTGCCCCCCGGTCAAAAGGGCCATCTGAAAAAAGTGTAAAATCCAGAAAGGCAGGACAGGCCATGGAGAACTGGGAGCCTTCTTATGCTGATGGGCGGGATGTAAATTGCCAACAGCCACTCTGGAGAAGTGTATGGTGTTTCCTGAAACATCTAAAAAACAAAGCAACAGAGCCTAGGGCACTTCCACTTATGGTCCTATAGATTAGGGAAATTAAAATCAAAAAGACACAGCCACCCCACAGTTTGGGACGGCTCTGTTTACAAGAACCTCATTTACAGTACAAGTTCAATATCGCAGAAAGAGAAAAATGGATAAAGAAGTTGTGGTACTTACGTACAATGCAATATCACTCAGCAATGAACTCTATGTCATCAGGCCAGTAGCAGCATAATGAGTGGATTCAGGTACGATGATTCTAAGTAAAATAAGTCACACAGAAAAAGGAACATCATAAGGTATCACTAATACACGGAATGTAAACTTGGCTACACAGGAATTGAATTACAAAACAGAATAGGGTCTCAAATGTAGAAAACCAACTCATGCTTGCTTAAGGGGAAAGGTGAGTTGGGGTGCTGCATAAAACCAGAGATTGAAATTAGCACAGATACCTTTCCATAAGTCAAATATGTAATAGACAAGAGCTACTGCTTGCTCAATGAAGTGGACTCAACACCCCATATTAAACGCCTAAGAATATACCTGACTAGTAAGAATCTTAAAGCCTATGGATTTATATGTCTCCGAAAGAGAATCAAGCGTGTGTACAGCAGCATAAACGCAGCAGTGATAGGATTGGTGAGGTTCGGTGAGCAAATGCAGACCCTTTGAAGTCATATTGCATGGTACCCATTCCATGCGTCTCAACTCTCCAGGTAAGGGATTCTTCCTTCAGCTAAAACATGCATGTGGAACCCAGAGTATGATCCACCGTGTGATCGGGAATCGTGTTCATATGTGTCTCAGTTTTCGTCCCCTGGTACTCGGGTGCAACATTCCAGACGCTTTACTAACACTCTCCCCACTTGGAGAGTCAGTGCCTTTAACCTCCTGTTTGGCCCAGTTTGCAATTTCTGTGGAAAATTAACAGGAATAGGGAGAACCAATGACAGACTAGCTGGAGGTGTCTGGACGGGCAAATTTAACTCTCATTTCCCACCAGGAAGAGGAATTAACCAAAGGCTCAGCGAGCCATGCCGAAACTACACTAGTGCTTGAAGCAATCCTGCGGTGTTGCGGCCAGCTCACAAGAAAGCGAGTTGAAGAAAGAAGCTCAGGGGCCCTGTAATTCACACACCTGCAGAGTTCTAAATGACAGCTATCGTCCAAAAATATATTGAAGTAAGGCTGCCAAGAGGACTTGAAAGCGGGGCAGAATTGCAGGAAACCGATTTCAGGAGGTAGACTGGAATTGCATGTAAATCATAGGAAAAGAGGCAGAACGTCCACAATGATGCACTTGGCCAAAAAGGGCGTATGCGTTTTTTCCTGAATATATTCAGGAAAAAACGCATACGCCCTTTTTGGCCAACCAAGCAAGCTTGCAAAGGAAATCTGCACTACAATGAAGTCTCACTGCCCCCCGGTCAAAAGGGCCATCTGAAAAAAGTGTAAAATCCAGAAAGGCAGGACAGGCCATGGAGAACTGGGAGCCTTCTTATGCTGATGGGCGGGATGTAAATTGCCAACAGCCACTCTGGAGAAGTGTATGGTGTTTCCTGAAACATCTAAAAAACAAAGCAACAGAGCCTAGGGCACTTCCACTTATGGTCCTATAGATTAGGGAAATTAAAATCAAAAAGACACAGCCACCCCAAAGTTTGGGACGGCTCTGTTTACAAGAACCTCGTTTCCGGTACAAGTTCAATATCGCAGAAAGCGAAAAATGGATAAAGAAGTTGTGGTACTAACGTACAATGCAATATCACTCAGCAATGAAATCTCTGTCATCAGGCCCATAGCAGCATAATGAGTGGATTCAGGTACGATGATTCTAAGTGAAATAAGTCACACAGAAAAAGAAACATCATAAGATATCACTAATACACGGAATGTAAACTTGGCTACACAGGAACTGAATTACAAAACAGAATAGGGTCTCAAATGTAGAAAACCAACTTATGCTTGCTTAAGGGGAAAGGTGAGTTGGGGTGCTGCATAAAACCAGAGATTGAAATTACCACAGATACCTTTCCATAAGTCAAATATGTAATAGACAAGAGCTACTGCTTGCTCAATGAAGTGGACTCAACACCCCATATTAAACGCCTAAGAATATACCTGACTAGTAAGAATCTTAAAACCTATGGATTTATATGTCTCCGAAAGAGAATCAAGCGTGTGTACAGCAGCATAAACGCAGCAGTTATAGGATTGGTGAGGTTCGGTGAGCAAATGCAGACCCTTTGAAGTCATATTGCATGGTACCCATTCCATGCGTCTCAACTCTCCAGGTAAGGGATTCTTCCTTCAGCTAAAACATGCATGTGGAACCCAGAGTATCATCCACCGTGTGATCGGGAAACGTGTTCATATGTGTCTCAGTTTTCGTCCCCTGGTACTCGGGTGCAACATTCCAGACGCTTTACTAACACTCTCCCCACTTGGAGAGTCAGTGCCTTTAACCTCCTGTTTGGCCCAGTTTGCAATTTCTGCGGAAAATGAACAGGAATAGGGAGAACCAATGAGAGACTAGCTGGAGGTGTCTGGACAGGTAAATTTAACTCTCATTTCCCACCAAGAAGAGGAATTAACCAAAGGCTCAGCGAGCCATGCCGGAACCACACTAGGGCCTGAAGCAATCCTGCGGTGTTGCGGCCAGCTCACAAGAAAGCGAGTTGAAGAAAGGAGCTCAGGGGCCCTGTAATTCACACACCTGCAGAGTTCTAAATGACAGCTATCGTCCAAAAATATATTGAAGTAAGGCTGTCAAGAGGACTTGAAAGCGGGGCAGAATTGCAGGAAACCGATTTCAGGAGGTAGACTGGAATTGCATGTAAAGCATAGGAAAAGAGGCAGAACGTCCACAATGATGCACTTGGCCAAAAAGGGCGTATGCGTTTTTTCCTGAATATATTCAGGAAAAAACGCATACGCCCTTTTTGGCCAACCAAGCAAGCTTGCAAAGGAAATCTGCACTACAATGAAGTCTCACTGCCCCCCGGTCAAAAGGGCCATCTGAAAAAAGTGTAAAATCCAGAAAGGCAGGACAGGCCATGGAGAACTGGGAGCCTTGTTATGCTGATGGGCATGATGTAAATTGCCAACAGCCACTCTGGAGAAGTGTATGGTGTTTCCTGAAACATCTAAAAAACAAAGCAACAGAGCCTAGGGCACTTCCACTTATGGTCCTATAGATTAGGGAAATTAAAATCAAAAAGACACAGCCACCAGTAAGTTTGGAACGGCTCTGTTTACAAGAACCTCGTTTACGGTACAAGTTCAATATGGCAGAAAGCGAAAAATGGATAAAGAAGTTGTGGTACTTACGTACAATGCAATATCACTCAGCAATGAAATCTATGTCATCAGGCCAGTAGCAGCATAATGAGTGGATTCAGGTACGATGATTCTAAGTGAAATAAGTCACACAGAAAAAGAAACATCATAAGATATCACTAATACACGGAATGTAAACTTGGCTACACAGGAACTGAATTACAAAACAGAATAGGGTCTCAAATGTAGAAAACCAACTTCTGCTTGCTTAAGGGGAAAGGTGAGTTGGGGTGCTGCATAAAACCAGAGGTTGAAATTACCACAGATACCTTTCCATAAGCCAAATATGTAATAGACAAGAGCTACTGCTTGCTCAACGAAGTGGACTCAACACCCCATATTATACGCCTAAGAATATACCTGACTAGTAAGAATCTTAAAACCTATGGATTTATATGTCTTCGAAAGAGAATCAAGCGTGTGTACAGCGGCATAAACGCAGCAGTGATAGGATTGGTGAGGTTCGGTGAGCAAATGCAGACCCTTTGAATTCATATTGCATGGTACCCATTCCATGGTTCTCAACTCTCCAGGTTTAAGGGATTCTTCCTTCAGCTAAAACATGCATGTGGAACCCAGAGGATAATCCACCGTGTGATCGGGAAACGTGTTCAAATGTGTCTCAGTTTTCGTCCCCTGGTACTCGGGTGCAACATTCCAGACGCTTTACTAACACTCTCCCCACTTGGAGAGTCAGTGCCTTTAACCTCCTGTTTGGCCCAGTTTGCAATTTCTGCGGAAAATGAACAGGAATAGGGAGAACTAATGAGAGACTAGCTGGAGGTGTCTGGACGGGCAAATTTAACTCTCATTTCCCACCAAGAAGAGGAATTAACCAAAGGCTCAGCGAGCCATGCCGGAACCACACTAGGGCCTGAAGCAATCCTGCGGTGTTGCGGCCAGCTCACAAGAAAGCGAGTTGAAGAAAGGAGCTCAGGGGCCCTGTAATTCACAAACCTGCAGAGTTATAAATGACAGCTATCGTCCAAAAATATATTGAAGTAAGGCTGCCAAGAGGACTTGAAAGCGGGGCAGAATTGCAGGAAACCGATTTCAGGAGGTAGACTGGAATTGCATGTAAAGCATAGGAAAAGAGGCAGAACGTCCACAATGATGCACTTGGCCAAAAAGGGCGTATGCATTTTTTCCTGAATATATTCAGGAAAAAACGCATACGCCCTTTTTGGCCAACCAAGCAAGCTTGCAAAGGAAATCTGCACTACAATGAAGTCTCACTGCCCCCCGGTCAAAAGGGCCATCTGAAAAAAGTGTAAAATCCAGAAAGGCAGGACAGGCCATGGAGAACTGGGAGCCTTCTTATGCTGATGGGCGGGATGTAAATTGCCAACAGCCACTCTGGAGAAGTGTATGGTGTTTCCTGAAACATCTAAAAAACAAAGCAACAGAGCCTAGGGCACTTCCACTTATGGTCCTATAGATTAGGGAAATTAAAATCAAAAAGACACAGCCACCCCACAGTTTGGGACGGCTCTGTTTACAAGAACCTCATTTACAGTACAAGTTCAATATCGCAGAAAGAGAAAAATGGATAAAGAAGTTGTGGTACTTACGTACAATGCAATATCACTCAGCAATGAACTCTATGTCATCAGGCCAGTAGCAGCATAATGAGTGGATTCAGGTACGATGATTCTAAGTAAAATAAGTCACACAGAAAAAGGAACATCATAAGGTATCACTAATACACGGAATGTAAACTTGGCTACACAGGAATTGAATTACAAAACAGAATAGGGTCTCAAATGTAGAAAACCAACTCATGCTTGCTTAAGGGGAAAGGTGAGTTGGGGTGCTGCATAAAACCAGAGATTGAAATTAGCACAGATACCTTTCCATAAGTCAAATATGTAATAGACAAGAGCTACTGCTTGCTCAATGAAGTGGACTCAACACCCCATATTAAACGCCTAAGAATATACCTGACTAGTAAGAATCTTAAAGCCTATGGATTTATATGTCTCCGAAAGAGAATCAAGCGTGTGTACAGCAGCATAAACGCAGCAGTGATAGGATTGGTGAGGTTCGGTGAGCAAATGCAGACCCTTTGAAGTCATATTGCATGGTACCCATTCCATGCGTCTCAACTCTCCAGGTAAGGGATTCTTCCTTCAGCTAAAACATGCATGTGGAACCCAGAGTATGATCCACCGTGTGATCGGGAATCGTGTTCATATGTGTCTCAGTTTTCGTCCCCTGGTACTCGGGTGCAACATTCCAGACGCTTTACTAACACTCTCCCCACTTGGAGAGTCAGTGCCTTTAACCTCCTGTTTGGCCCAGTTTGCAATTTCTGTGGAAAATTAACAGGAATAGGGAGAACCAATGACAGACTAGCTGGAGGTGTCTGGACGGGCAAATTTAACTCTCATTTCCCAACAGGAAGAGGAATTAACCAAAGGCTCAGCGAGCCATGCCGAAACTACACTAGTGCTTGAAGCAATCCTGCGGTGTTGCGGCCAGCTCACAAGAAAGCGAGTTGAAGAAAGAAGCTCAGGGGCCCTGTAATTCACACACCTGCAGAGTTCTAAATGACAGCTATCGTCCAAAAATATATTGAAGTAAGGCTGCCAAGAGGACTTGAAAGCGGGGCAGAATTGCAGGAAACCGATTTCAGGAGGTAGACTGGAATTGCATGTAAATCATAGGAAAAGAGGCAGAACGTCCACAATGATGCACTTGGCCAAAAAGGGCGTATGCGTTTTTTCCTGAATATATTCAGGAAAAAACGCATACGCCCTTTTTGGCCAACCAAGCAAGCTTGCAAAGGAAATCTGCACTACAATGAAGTCTCACTGCCCCCCGGTCAAAAGGGCCATCTGAAAAAAGTGTAAAATCCAGAAAGGCAGGACAGGCCATGGAGAACTGGGAGCCTTGTTATGCTGATGGGCGGGATGTAAATTGCCAACAGCCACTCTGGAGAAGTGTATGGTGTTTCCTGAAACATCTAAAAAACAAAGCAACAGAGCCTAGGGCACTTCCACTTATGGTCCTATAGATTAGGGAAATTAAAATCAAAAAGACACAGCCACCCCAAAGTTTGGGACGGCTCTGTTTACAAGAACCTCGTTTCCGGTACAAGTTCAATATCGCAGAAAGCGAAAAATGGATAAAGAAGTTGTGGTACTAACGTACAATGCAATATCACTCAGCAATGAAATCTCTGTCATCAGGCCCATAGCAGCATAATGAGTGGATTCAGGTACGATGATTCTAAGTGAAATAAGTCACACAGAAAAAGAAACATCATAAGATATCACTAATACACGGAATGTAAACTTGGCTACACAGGAACTGAATTACAAAACAGAATAGGGTCTCAAATGTAGAAAACCAACTTATGCTTGCTTAAGGGGAAAGGTGAGTTGGGGTGCTGCATAAAACCAGAGATTGAAATTACCACAGATACCTTTCCATAAGTCAAATATGTAATAGACAAGAGCTACTGCTTGCTCAATGAAGTGGACTCAACACCCCATATTAAACGCCTAAGAATATACCTGACTAGTAAGAATCTTAAAACCTATGGATTTATATGTCTCCGAAAGAGAATCAAGCGTGTGTACAGCAGCATAAACGCAGCAGTTATAGGATTGGTGAGGTTCGGTGAGCAAATGCAGACCCTTTGAAGTCATATTGCATGGTACCCATTCCATGCGTCTCAACTCTCCAGGTAAGGGATTCTTCCTTCAGCTAAAACATGCATGTGGAACCCAGAGTATGATCCACCGTGTGATCGGGAAACGTGTTCATATGTGTCTCAGTTTTCGTCCCCTGGTACTCGGGTGCAACATTCCAGACGCTTTACTAACACTCTCCCCACTTGGAGAGTCAGTGCCTTTAACCTCCTGTTTGGCCCAGTTTGCAATTTCTGCGGAAAATGAACAGGAATAGGGAGAACCAATGAGAGACTAGCTGGAGGTGTCTGGAGAGGTAAATTTAACTCTCATTTCCCACCAAGAAGAGGAATTAACCAAAGGCTCAGCGAGCCATGCCGGAACCACACTAGGGCCTGAAGCAATCCTGCGGTGTTGCGGCCAGCTCACAAGAAAGCGAGTTGAAGAAAGGAGCTCAGGGGCCCTGTAATTCACACACCTGCAGAGTTCTAAATGACAGCTATCGTCCAAAAATATATTGAAGTAAGGCTGTCAAGAGGACTTGAAAGCGGGGCAGAATTGCAGGAAACCGATTTCAGGAGGTAGACTGGAATTGCATGTAAAGCATAGGAAAAGAGGCAGAACGTCCACAATGATGCACTTGGCCAAAAAGGGCGTATGCGTTTTTTCCTGAATATATTCAGGAAAAAACGCATACGCCCTTTTTGGCCAACCAAGCAAGCTTGCAAAGGAAATCTGCACTACAATGAAGTCTCACTGCCCCCCGGTCAAAAGGGCCATCTGAAAAAAGTGTAAAATCCAGAAAGGCAGGACAGGCCATGGAGAACTGGGAGCCTTGTTATGCTGATGGGCATGATGTAAATTGCCAACAGCCACTCTGGAGAAGTGTATGGTGTTTCCTGAAACATCTAAAAAACAAAGCAACAGAGCCTAGGGCACTTCCACTTATGGTCCTATAGATTAGGGAAATTAAAATCAAAAAGACACAGCCACCAGTAAGTTTGGAACGGCTCTGTTTACAAGAACCTCGTTTACGGTACAAGTTCAATATGGCAGAAAGCGAAAAATGGATAAAGAAGTTGTGGTACTTACGTACAATGCAATATCACTCAGCAATGAAATCTATGTCATCAGGCCAGTAGCAGCATAATGAGTGGATTCAGGTACGATGATTCTAAGTGAAATAAGTCACACAGAAAAAGAAACATCATAAGATATCACTAATACACGGAATGTAAACTTGGCTACACAGGAACTGAATTACAAAACAGAATAGGGTCTCAAATGTAGAAAACCAACTTCTGCTTGCTTAAGGGGAAAGGTGAGTTGGGGTGCTGCATAAAACCAGAGGTTGAAATTACCACAGATACCTTTCCATAAGCCAAATATGTAATAGACAAGAGCTACTGCTTGCTCAACGAAGTGGACTCAACACCCCATATTATACGCCTAAGAATATACCTGACTAGTAAGAATCTTAAAACCTATGGATTTATATGTCTTCGAAAGAGAATCAAGCGTGTGTACAGCGGCATAAACGCAGCAGTGATAGGATTGGTGAGGTTCGGTGAGCAAATGCAGACCCTTTGAATTCATATTGCATGGTACCCATTCCATGGTTCTCAACTCTCCAGGTTTAAGGGATTCTTCCTTCAGCTAAAACATGCATGTGGAACCCAGAGGATAATCCACCGTGTGATCGGGAAACGTGTTCAAATGTGTCTCAGTTTTCGTCCCCTGGTACTCGGGTGCAACATTCCAGACGCTTTACTAACACTCTCCCCACTTGGAGAGTCAGTGCCTTTAACCTCCTGTTTGGCCCAGTTTGCAATTTCTGCGGAAAATGAACAGGAATAGGGAGAACTAATGAGAGACTAGCTGGAGGTGTCTGGACGGGCAAATTTAACTCTCATTTCCCACCAAGAAGAGGAATTAACCAAAGGCTCAGCGAGCCATGCCGGAACCACACTAGGGCCTGAAGCAATCCTGCGGTGTTGCGGCCAGCTCACAAGAAAGCGAGTTGAAGAAAGGAGCTCAGGGGCCCTGTAATTCACAAACCTGCAGAGTTATAAATGACAGCTATCGTCCAAAAATATATTGAAGTAAGGCTGCCAAGAGGACTTGAAAGCGGGGCAGAATTGCAGGAAACCGATTTCAGGAGGTAGACTGGAATTCCATGTAAAGCATAGGAAAAGAGTCAGAACGTCCACAATGATGCACTTGGCCAAAAAGGGCGTATACGTTTTTTCCTGAATATATTCAGGAAAAAACACATACGCACTTTTTGGCCAACCAAGCAAGCTTGCAGAGGAAATCTGCACTACAATGAAGTCTCACTGCCCCCCGGTCAAAAGGGCCATCTGAAAAAAGTGTAAAATCCAGAAAGGCAGGACAGGCCATGGAGAACTGGGAGCCTAGTTAGGCTGATGGGCGGGATGTAAATTGCCAACAGCCACTCTGCAGAAGTGTATGGTGTTTCCTGAAACATCTAAAAAACAAAGCAACAGAGCCTAGGGTACTTCCACTTATGGTCCTATAGCTTAGGGAAAATAAAATCAAACAGACACAGCCACCACAAAATTTGGGACGGCTCTGTTTACAAGAACCTCATTTACGGTACAAGTTCAATATCAGAGAAAGCGAAAAATGGATAAAGATGTTGTGGTACTAACGTACAATGCAATATCACTCAGCAATGAAATCTATGTCATCAGGCCCATAGCAGGATAATGAGTGGATTCAGGTACGATGATTCTAAGTGAAATAAGTCACACAGAAAAAGAAACATCATAAGATATCACTAATACACGGAATGTAAGCTTGGCTACACAGGAACTGAATTAGAAAACAGAACACGGTCTCAAATGCAGAAAACCAACTAATGCTTGCTTAAGGGGAAAGGTGAGTTGGGGTGCTGCATAAAACCAGAGATTGAAATTAACACAGATACCTTTCCATAAGACAAATATGTAATAGACAAGAGCTACTGCTTGCTCAACGAAGTGGACTCAACACCCCATATTAAACGCCTAAGAATATACCTGACTAGTAAGAATCTTAAAACCTATGGATTTATATGTCTCCGAAAGAGAATCAAGCATGTGTACAGCGGCATAAACGCAGCAGTGATAGGATTGGTGAGGTTCGGTGAGCAAATGCAGACCCTTTGAAGTCATATTGAATGGTACCCATTCCATGGGTCTCAACTCTCCAGGTTTAAGGGATTCTTCCTTCAGCTAAAACATGCATGTGGAACCCAGAGGATGATCCACCGTGTGATCGGGAAACATGTTCAAATGTGTCTCAGTTTTCGTCCCCTGGCACTCGGGTGCAACATTCCAGACGCTTTACTAACACTCTCCCCACTTGGAGAGTCAGTGCCTTAAACCTCCTGTTTGACCCAGTTTGCAATTTCTGCGGAAAATGAACAGGAATAGGGAGAACCAACGAGAGACTAGCTGGAGGTGTCTGGATGGGTAAATTTAACTCTCATTTCCCACCAAGAAGAGGAATTAACCAAAGGCTCAGCGAGCCATGCCGGAACCACACTAGGGCCTGAAGCAATCCTGCGGTGTTGCGGCCAGCTCACAAGAAAGCGAGTTGAAGAAAGGAGCTCAGGGGCCCTGTAATTCACACACCTGCAGAGTTCTAAATGACAGCTATCGTCCAAAAATATATTGAAGTAAGGCTGCCAAGAGGACTTGAAAGCGGGGCAGAATTGCAGGAAACCGATTTCAGGAGGTAGACTGGAATTGCATGTAAAGCATAGGAAAAGAGGCAGAACGTCCACAATGATGCACTTGGCCAAAAAGGGTGTATGCGTTTTTTCCTGAATATATTCAGGAAAAAACGCATACGCCCTTTTTGGGCAACCAAGCAAGCTTGCAAAGGAAATCTGCACTACAATGAAGTCTCACTGCCCCCCGGTCAAAAGGGACATCTGAAAAAAGTGTAAAATCCAGAAAGGCAGGACAGCCCATGGAGAACTGCGAGCCTTGTTATGCTGATGGGCGGGATGTAAATTGCCAACAGCCACTCTGGAGAAGTGTATGGTGTTTCCTGAAACATCTAAAAAACAAAGCAACAGAGCCTAGGGCACTTCCACTTATGGTCCTATAGATTAGGGAAATTAAAATCAAAAAGACACAGCCACCCCAAAGTTTGGGACGGCTCTGTTTACAAGAACCTCATTTACGGTACAAGTTCAATATCGCAGAAAGTGAAAAATGGATAAAGAAGTTGTGGTACTTACGTACAATGCAATATCACTCAGCAATGAAATCTATGTCATCAGGCCAGTAGCAGCATAATGAGTGGATTCAGGTACGATGATTCTAAGTGAAATAAGTCACACAGAAAAAGAAACATCATAAGATATCACTAATACACGGAATGTAAACTTGGCTACACAGGAACTGAATTACAAAACAGAATAGGGTCTCAAATGTAGAAAACCAACTTATGCTTGCTTAAGGGGAAAGGTGAGTTGGGGTGCTGCATAAAACCAGAGATTGAAATTAGCACAGATACCTTTCCATAAGCCAAATATGTAATAGACAAGAGCTACTGCTTGCTCAACGAAGTGGACTCAACATCCCATATTAAACACCTAAGAATATACCTGACTAGTAAGAATCTTAAAACCTATGGATTTATAAGTCTCCGAAAGAGAATCAAGCGTGTGTACAGCGGCATAAACGCAGCAGTGATAGGATTGGTGAGGTTCGGTGAGCAAATGCAGACCCGTTGAAGTCATATTGCATGGTACCCATTCCATGGTTCTCAACTCTCCAGGTTTAAGGGATTCTTCCTTCAGCTAAAACATGCATGTGGAACCCAGAGGATGATCCACCATGTGATCGGGAAACGTGTTCAAATGTGTCTCAGTTTTCGTCCCCTGGTACTCGGGTGCAACATTCCAGACGCTTTACTAACACTCTCCCCACTTGGAGAGTCAACGCCTTTAACCTCCTGTTTGGCCCAGTTTGCAATTTCTGCGGAAAATGAACAGGAATAGGGAGAACCAATGAGAGACTAGCTGGAGGTGTCTGGACGGGCAAATTTAACTCTCATTACCCACCAAGAAGAGGAATTAACCAAAGGCTCAGTGAGCCATGATGGAACCACACTAGGGCCTGAAGCAATCCTGTGGTGTTGCAGCCAGCTCACAAGAAAACGAGTTGAAGAAAGGAGCTCAGGGGCCCTGTAATTCACACACCTGCAGAGTTCTAAATGACAGCTATCGTCCAAAAATATATTGAAGTAAGGCTGCCAAGAGGACTTGAAAGCGGGGCAGAATTGCAGGAAACCGATTTCAGGAGGTAGACTGGAATTGCATGTAAAGCATAGGAAAAGAGGCAGAACGTCCACAATGATGCACTTGGCCAAAAAGGGCGTATGCGTTTTTTCCTGAATATATTCAGGAAAAAACGCATACGCCCTTTTTGGCCAACCAAGCAAGCTTGCAAAGGAAATCTGCACTACAATGAAGTCTCACTGCCCCCCGGTCAAAAGGGACATCTGAAAAAAGTGTAAAATCCAGAAAGGCAGGACAGGCCATGGAGAACTGGGAGCCTTGTTATGCTGATGGGCATGATGTAAATTGCCAACAGCCACTCTGGAGAAGTGTATGGTGTTTCCTGAAACATCTAAAAAACAAAGCAACAGAGCCTAGGGCACTTCCACTTATGGTCCTATAGATTAGGGAAATTAAAATCAAAAAGACACAGCCACCAGTAAGTTTGGAACGGCTCTGTTTACAAGAACCTCGTTTACGGTACAAGTTCAATATGGCAGAAAACGAAAAATGGATAAAGAAGTTGTGGTACTTACGTACAATGCAATATCACTCAGCAATGAAATCTATGTCATCAGGCCAGTAGCAGCATAATGAGTGGATTCAGGTACGATGATTCTAAGTGAAATAAGTCACACAGAAAAAGAAACATCATAAGATATCACTAATACACGGAATGTAAACTTGGCTACACAGGAACTGAATTACAAAACAGAATAGGGTCTCAAATGTAGAAAACCAACTTCTGCTTGCTTAAGGGGAAAGGTGAGTTGGGGTGCTGCATAAAACCAGAGATGGAAATTAGCACAGATACCTTTCCATAAGCCAAATATGTAATAGACAAGAGTTACTGCTTGCTCAACGAAGTGGACTCAACACCCCATATTATACGCCTAAGAATATAGCTGACTAGTAAGAATCTTAAAACCTATGGATTTATATGTCTTCGAAAGAGAATCAAGCGTGTGTACAGCGGCATAAACGCAGCAGTGATAGGATTGGTGAGGTTCGGTGAGCAAATGCAGACCCTTTGAATTCATATTGCATGGTACCCATTCCATGGTTCTCAACTCTCCAGGTTTAAGGGATTCTTCCTTCAGCTAAAACATGCATGTGGAACCCAGAGGATAATCCACCGTGTGATCGGGAAACGTGTTCAAATGTGTCTCAGTTTTCGTCCCCTGGTACTCGGGTGCAACATTCCAGACGCTTTACTAACACTCTCCCCACTTGGAGAGTCAGTGCCTTTAACCTCCTGTTTGGCCCAGTTTGCAATTTCTGCGGAAAATGAACAGGAATAGGGAGAACTAATGAGAGACTAGCTGGAGGTGTCTGGACGGGCAAATTTAACTCTCATTTCCCACCAAGAAGAGGAATTAACCAAAGGCTCAGCGAGCCATGCCGGAACCACACTAGGGCCTGAAGCAATCCTGCGGTGTTGCGGCCAGCTCACAAGAAAGCGAGTTGAAGAAAGGAGCTCAGGGGCCCTGTAATTCACAAACCTGCAGAGTTATAAATGACAGCTATCGTCCAAAAATATATTGAAGTAAGGCTGCCAAGAGGACTTGAAAGCGGGGCAGAATTGCAGGAAACCGATTTCAGGAGGTAGACTGGAATTCCATGTAAAGCATAGGAAAAGAGTCAGAACGTCCACAATGATGCACTTGGCCAAAAAGGGCGTATACGTTTTTTCCTGAATATATTCAGGAAAAAACACATACGCACTTTTTGGCCAACCAAGCAAGCTTGCAGAGGAAATCTGCACTACAATGAAGTCTCACTGCCCCCCGGTCAAAAGGGCCATCTGAAAAAAGTGTAAAATCCAGAAAGGCAGGACAGGCCATGGAGAACTGGGAGCCTAGTTAGGCTGATGGGCGGGATGTAAATTGCCAACAGCCACTCTGCAGAAGTGTATGGTGTTTCCTGAAACATCTAAAAAACAAAGCAACAGAGCCTAGGGTACTTCCACTTATGGTCCTATAGCTTAGGGAAATTAAAATCAAACAGACACAGCCACCACAAAATTTGGGATGGCTCTGTTTACAAGAACCTAATTTACGGTACAAGTTCAATATCAGAGAAAGCGAAAAATGGATAAAGATGTTGTGGTACTAACGTACAATACAATATCACTCAGCAATGAAATCTATGTCATCAGGCCCATAGCAGGATAATGAGTGGATTCAGGTACGATGATTCTAAGTGAAATAAGTCACACAGAAAAAGAAACATCATAAGATATCACTAATACACGGAATGTAAGCTTGGCTACACAGGAACTGAATTAGAAAACAGAACACGGTCTCAAATGCAGAAAACCAACTAATGCTTGCTTAAGGGGAAAGGTGAGTTGGGGTGCTGCATAAAACCAGAGATTGAAATTAACACAGATACCTTTCCATAAGACAAATATGTAATAGACAAGAGCTACTGCTTGCTCAACGAAGTGGACTCAACACCCCATATTAAACGCCTAAGAATATACCTGACTAGTAAGAATCTTAAAACCTATGGATTTATATGTCTCCGAAAGAGAATCAAGCATGTGTACAGCGGCATAAACGCAGCAGTGATAGGATTGGTGAGGTTCGGTGAGCAAATGCAGACCCTTTGAAGTCATATTGCATGGTACCCATTCCATGGGTCTCAACTCTCCAGGTTTAAGGGATTCTTCCTTCAGCTAAAACATGCATGTGGAACCCAGAGGATGATCCACCGTGTGATCGGGAAACATGTTCAAATGTGTCTCAGTTTTCGTCCCCTGGCACTCGGGTGCAACATTCCAGACGCTTTACTAACACTCTCCCCACTTGGAGAGTCAGTGCCTTAAACCTCCTGTTTGACCCAGTTTGCAATTTCTGCGGAAAATGAACAGGAATAGGGAGAACCAACGAGAGACTAGCTGGAGGTGTCTGGATGGGTAAATTTAACTCTCATTTCCCACCAAGAAGAGGAATTAACCAAAGGCTCAGCGAGCCATGCGGGAACCACACTAGGGCCTGAAGCAATCCTGCGGTGTTGCGGCCAGCTCACAAGAAAGCGAGTTGAAGAAAGGAGCTCAGGGGCCCTGTAATTCACAAACCTGCAGAGTTATAAATGACAGCTATCGTCCAAAAATATATTGAAGTAAGGCTGCCAAGAGGACTTGAAAGCGGGGCAGAATTGCAGGAAACCGATTTCAGGAGGTAGACTGGAATTGCATGTAAAGCATAGGAAAAGAGGCAGAACGTCCACAATGATGCACTTGGCCAAAAAGGGCGTATGCGTTTTTTCCTGAATATATTCAGGAAAAAACGCATACGCCCTTTTTGGGCAACCAAGCAAGCTTGCAAAGGAAATCTGCACTACAATGAAGTCTCACTGCCCCCCGGTCAAAAGGGACATCTGAAAAAAGTGTAAAATACAGAAAGGCAGGACAGCCCATGGAGAACTGGGAGCCTTGTTATGCTGATGGGCGGGATGTAAATTGCCAACAGCCACTCTGGAGAAGTGTATGGTGTTTCCTGAAACATCTAAAAAACAAAGCAACAGAGCCTAGGGCACTTCCACTTATGGTCCTATAGATTAGGGAAATTAAAATCAAAAAGACACAGCCACCCCAAAGTTTGGGACGGCTCTGTTTACAAGAACCTCGTTTACGGTACAAGTTCAATATCGCAGAAAGTGAAAAATGGATAAAGAAGTTGTGGTACTTACGTACAATGCAATATCACTCAGCAATGAAATCTATGTCATCAGGCCAGTAGCAGCATAATGAGTGGATTCAGGTACGATGATTCTAAGTGAAATAAGTCACACAGAAAAAGAAACATCATAAGATATCACTAATACACGGAATGTAAACTTGGCTACACAGGAACTGAATTACAAAACAGAATAGGGTCTCAAATGTAGAAAACCAACTTATGCTTGCTTAAGGGGAAAGGTGAGTTGGGGTGCTGCATAAAACCAGAGATTGAAATTAGCACAGATACCTTTCCATAAGCCAAATATGTAATAGACAAGAGCTACTGCTTGCTCAACGAAGTGGACTCAACATCCCATATTAAACACCTAAGAATATACCTGACTAGTAAGAATCTTAAAACCTATGGATTTATAAGTCTCCGAAAGAGAATCAAGCGTGTGTACAGCGGCATAAACGCAGCAGTGATAGGATTGGTGAGGTTCGGTGAGCAAATGCAGACCCGTTGAAGTCATATTGCATGGTACCCATTCCATGGTTCTCAACTCTCCAGGTTTAAGGGATTCTTCCTTCAGCTAAAACATGCATGTGGAACCCAGAGGATGATCCACCATGTGATCGGGAAACGTGTTCAAATGTGTCTCAGTTTTCGTCCCCTGGTACTCGGGTGCAACATTCCAGACGCTTTACTAACACTCTCCCCACTTGGAGAGTCAACGCCTTTAACCTCCTGTTTGGCCCAGTTTGCAATTTCTGCGGAAAATGAACAGGAATAGGGAGAACCAATGAGAGACTAGCTGGAGGTGTCTGGACGGGCAAATTTAACTCTCATTACCCACCAAGAAGAGGAATTAACCAAAGGCTCAGCGAGCCATGATGGAACCACACTAGGGCCTGAAGCAATCCTGTGGTGTTGCAGCCAGCTCACAAGAAAACGAGTTGAAGAAAGGAGCTCAGGGGCTCTGTAATTCACACACCTGCAGAGTTCTAAATGACAGCTATCGTCCAAAAATATATTGAAGTAAGGCTGCCAAGAGGACTTGAAAGCGGGGCAGAATTGCAGGAAACCGATTTCAGGAGGTAGACTGGAATTGCATGTAAAGCATAGGAAAAGAGGCAGAACGTCCACAATGATGCACTTGGCCAAAAAGGGCGTATGCGTTTTTTCCTGAATATATTCAGGAAAAAACGCATACGCCCTTTTTGGCCAACCAAGCAAGCTTGCAAAGGAAATCTGCACTACAATGAAGTCTCACTGCCCCCCGGTCAAAAGGGCCATCTGAAAAAAGTGTAAAATCCAGAAAGGCAGGACAGGCCATGGAGAACTGGGAGCCTTGTTATGCTGATGGGCGGGATGTAAATTGCCAACAGCCACTCTGGAGAAGTGTATGGTGTTTCCTGAAACATCTAAAAAACAAAGCAACAGAGCCTAGGGCACTTCCACTTATGGTCCTATAGCTTAGGGAAATTAAAATCAAAAAGACACAGCCACCCCAAAGTTTGGGACGGCTCTGTTTACAAGAACCTCGTTTACGGTAAGAGTTCAATATCACAGAAAGCGAAAAATGGATAAAGAAGTTGTGGTACTAACGTACAATGCAATATCACTCAGCAATGAAATCTATGTCATCAGGCCAGTAGCAGCATAATGAGTGGATTCAGGTACGATGATTCTAAGTGAAATAAGTCACACAGAAAAAGAAACATCATAAGATATCACTAATACACGGAATGTAAACTTGGCTACACAGGAACTGAATTACAAAACAGAATAGGGTCTCAAATGTAGAAAACCAACTTATGCTTGCTTAAGGGGAAAGGTGAGTTGGGGTGCTGCATAAAACCAGAGATTGAAATTAGCACAGATACCTTTCCATAAGCCAAATATGTAATAGACAAGAGCTACTGCTTGCTCAACGAAGTGGACTCAACATCCCATATTAAACACCTAAGAATATACCTGACTAGTAAGAATCTTAAAACCTATGGATTTATAAGTCTCCGAAAGAGAATCAAGCGTGTGTACAGCGGCATAAACGCAGCAGTGATAGGATTGGTGAGGTTCGGTGAGCAAATGCAGACCCGTTGAAGTCATATTGCATGGTACCCATTCCATGGTTCTCAACTCTCCAGGTTTAAGGGATTCTTCCTTCAGCTAAAACATGCATGTGGAACCCAGAGGATGATCCACCATGTGATCGGGAAACGTGTTCAAATGTGTCTCAGTTTTCGTCCCCTGGTACTCGGGTGCAACATTCCAGACGCTTTACTAACACTCTCCCCACTTGGAGAGTCAACGCCTTTAACCTCCTGTTTGGCCCAGTTTGCAATTTCTGCGGAAAATGAACAGGAATAGGGAGAACCAATGAGAGACTAGCTGGAGGTGTCTGGACGGGCAAATTTAACTCTCATTACCCACCAAGAAGAGGAATTAACCAAAGGCTCAGCGAGCCATGATGGAACCACACTAGGGCCTGAAGCAATCCTGTGGTGTTGCAGCCAGCTCACAAGAAAACGAGTTGAAGAAAGGAGCTCAGGGGCTCTGTAATTCACACACCTGCAGAGTTCTAAATGACAGCTATCGTCCAAAAATATATTGAAGTAAGGCTGCCAAGAGGACTTGAAAGCGGGGCAGAATTGCAGGAAACCGATTTCAGGAGGTAGACTGGAATTGCATGTAAAGCATAGGAAAAGAGGCAGAACGTCCACAATGATGCACTTGGCCAAAAAGGGCGTATGCGTTTTTTCCTGAATATATTCAGGAAAAAACGCATACGCCCTTTTTGGCCAACCAAGCAAGCTTGCAAAGGAAATCTGCACTACAATGAAGTCTCACTGCCCCCCGGTCAAAAGGGCCATCTGAAAAAAGTGTAAAATCCAGAAAGGCAGGACAGGCCATGGAGAACTGGGAGCCTTGTTATGCTGATGGGCGGGATGTAAATTGCCAACAGCCACTCTGGAGAAGTGTATGGTGTTTCCTGAAACATCTAAAAAACAAAGCAACAGAGCCTAGGGCACTTCCACTTATGGTCCTATAGCTTAGGGAAATTAAAATCAAAAAGACACAGCCACCCCAAAGTTTGGGACGGCTCTGTTTACAAGAACCTCGTTTACGGTAAGAGTTCAATATCACAGAAAGCGAAAAATGGATAAAGAAGTTGTGGTACTAACGTACAATGCAATATCACTCAGCAATGAAATCTATGTCATCAGGCCAGTAGCAGCATAATGAGTGGATTCAGGTACGATGATTCTAAGTGAAATAAGTCACACAGAAAAAGAAACATCATAAGATATCACTAATACACGGAATGTAAACTTGGCTACACAGGAACTGAATTACAAAACAGAATAGGGTCTCAAATGTAGAAAACCAACTTATGCTTGCTTAAGGGGAAAGGTGAGTTGGGGTGCTGCATAAAACCAGAGATTGAAATTAGCACAGATACCTTTCCATAAGCCAAATATGTAATAGACAAGAGCTACTGCTTGCTCAACGAAGTGGACTCAACATCCCATATTAAACACCTAAGAATATACCTGACTAGTAAGAATCTTAAAACCTATGGATTTATAAGTCTCCGAAAGAGAATCAAGCGTGTGTACAGCGGCATAAACGCAGCAGTGATAGGATTGGTGAGGTTCGGTGAGCAAATGCAGACCCGTTGAAGTCATATTGCATGGTACCCATTCCATGGTTCTCAACTCTCCAGGTTTAAGGGATTCTTCCTTCAGCTAAAACATGCATGTGGAACCCAGAGGATGATCCACCATGTGATCGGGAAACGTGTTCAAATGTGTCTCAGTTTTCGTCCCCTGGTACTCGGGTGCAACATTCCAGACGCTTTACTAACACTCTCCCCACTTGGAGAGTCAACGCCTTTAACCTCCTGTTCGGCCCAGTTTGCAATTTCTGCGGAAAATGAACAGGAATAGGGAGAACCAATGAGAGACTAGCTGGAGGTGTCTGGACGGGCAAATTTAACTCTCATTACCCACCAAGAAGAGGAATTAACCAAAGGCTCAGCGAGCCATGATGGAACCACACTAGGGCCTGAAGCAATCCTGTGGTGTTGCAGCCAGCTCACAAGAAAACGAGTTGAAGAAAGGAGCTCAGGGGCTCTGTAATTCACACACCTGCAGAGTTCTAAATGACAGCTATCGTCCAAAAATATATTGAAGTAAGGCTGCCAAGAGGACTTGAAAGCGGGGCAGAATTGCAGGAAACCGATTTCAGGAGGTAGACTGGAATTGCATGTAAAGCATAGGAAAAGAGGCAGAACGTCCACAATGATGCACTTGGCCAAAAAGGGCGTATGCGTTTTTTCCTGAATATATTCAGGAAAAAACGCATACGCCCTTTTTGGCCAACCAAGCAAGCTTGCAAAGGAAATCTGCACTACAATGAAGTCTCACTGCCCCCCGGTCAAAAGGGCCATCTGAAAAAAGTGTAAAATCCAGAAAGGCAGGACAGGCCATGGAGAACTGGGAGCCTTGTTATGCTGATGGGCGGGATGTAAATTGCCAACAGCCACTCTGGAGAAGTGTATGGTGTTTCCTGAAACATCTAAAAAACAAAGCAACAGAGCCTAGGGCACTTCCACTTATGGTCCTATAGCTTAGGGAAATTAAAATCAAAAAGACACAGCCACCCCAAAGTTTGGGACGGCTCTGTTTACAAGAACCTCGTTTACGGTAAGAGTTCAATATCACAGAAAGCGAAAAATGGATAAAGAAGTTGTGGTACTAACGTACAATGCAATATCACTCAGCAATGAAATCTATGTCATCAGGCCAGTAGCAGCATAATGAGTGGATTCAGGTACGATGATTCTAAGTGAAATAAGTCACACAGAAAAAGAAACATCATAAGATATCACTAATACACGGAATGTAAACTTGGCTACACAGGAACTGAATTACAAAACAGAATAGGGTCTCAAATGTAGAAAACCAACTTATGCTTGCTTAAGGGGAAAGGTGAGTTGGGGTGCTGCATAAAACCAGAGATTGAAATTACCACAGATACCTTTCCATAAGCCAAATATGTAATAGACAAGAGCTACTGCTTGCTCAACGAAGTGGACTCAACATCCCATATTAAACACCTAAGAATATACCTGACTAGTAAGAATCTTAAAACCTATGGATTTATAAGTCTCCGAAAGAGAATCAAGCGTGTGTACAGCGGCATAAACGCAGCAGTGATAGGATTGGTGAGGTTCGGTGAGCAAATGCAGACCCTTTGAAGTCATATTGCATGGTACCCATTCCATGGGTCTCAACTCTCCAGGTTTAAGGGATTCTTCCTTCAGCTAAAACATGCATGTGGAACCCAGAGGATGATCCACCGTGTGATCGGGAAACGTATTGAAATGTGTCTCAGTTTTCGTCCCCTGGTACTCGGGTGCAACATTCCAGATGCTTTACTAACACTCTCCCCACTTGGAGAGTCAGTGCCTTTAACCTCCTGTTTGGACCAGTTTGCAATTTCTGCGGAAAATGAACAGGAATAGGGAGAACCAATGAGAGACTAGCTGGAGGAGTCTGGACGGGCAAATTTAATGCTCATTTCCCAAGAGGAAGAGGAATTAACCAAAGGCTCAGCGAGCCATGCCGGAACCACACTAGGGCCTGAAGCAATCCTGCGGTGTTGCGGCCAGCTCACAAGAAAGCCAGTTGAAGAAAGGAGCTCAGGGGCCCAGTAATTCACACACCTGCAGAGTTATAAATGACAGCTATCATCCAATAATATATTGAAGTAAGGCTGCCAAGAGGACTTGAAAGCGGGGCAGAATTGCAGGAAACCGATTTCAGGAGGTAGACTGGAATTGCATGTAAAGCATAGGAAAAGAGGCAGAACGTCCACAATGATGCACTTGGCCAAAAAGGGCGTATGCGTTTTTTCCTGAATATACTCAGGAAAAAACTCATATGCACTTTTTGGACAACCAAGCAAGCTTGCAAAGGAAATCTGAACTACAATGAAGTCTCACTGCCCCCCGGTCAAAAGGGCCATCTGAAAAAAGTGTAAAATCCAGAAAAGCAGGACAGGCCATGGAGAACTGGGAGCCTAGTTAGACTGATGGGCGGGATATAAATTGCCAACAGCCACTCTGGAGAAGTGTATGGTGTTTCCTGAAACATCTAAAAAACAAAGCAACAGAGCCTAGGGCACTTCCACTTATGGTCCTATAGATTAGGGAAATTAAAATCAAAAAGACACAGCCACCCCAAAGTTTGGGACGGTTCTGTTTACAAGAACCTCGTTTACGGTACAAGTTCAATATCGCAGAAAGCGAAAAATGGATAAAGAAGTTGTGGTACTTACGTACAATGCAATATCACTCAGCAATGAAATCTATGTCATCAGTCCAGTAGCAGCATAATGAGTGGATTCAGGTACGATGATTCTAAGTGAAATAAGTCACACAGAAAAAGAAACATCATAAATTATCACTAATACACGGAATGTAAACTTGGCTACACAGGAACTGAATTACAAAACAGAATAGGGTCTCAAATGTAGAAAACCAACTTATGCTTGCTTAAGGGGAAAGGTGAGTTGGGATGCTGCATAAAACCAGAGATTGAAATTAACACAGATACCTTTCCATAAGCCAAATATGTAATAGACAAGAGCTACTCCTTGCTCAACGAAGTGGACTCAACACCCCATATTAAACGCCTAAGAATATACCTGACTAGTAAGAATCTTAAAACCTATGGATTTATATGTCTCGAAAAGAGAATCCAGCGTGTGTACAGTGACATAAAAGCAGCAGTGATAGGATTGGTGAGGTTCGGTGAGCAAATGCAGACCCGTTGAAGTCATATTGCATGGTACCCATTCCATGGTTCTCAACTCTCCAGGTTTAAGGGATTCTTCCTTCAGTTAAAACATGCATGTGGAACCCAGAGTATGATCCACCGTGTGATTGGGAAACGTGTTCAAATGTGTCTCAGTTTTCGTCCCCTGGTACTTGGGTGCAACATTCCAGACGCTTTACTAACACTCTCCCCACTTGGAGAGTCAGTGCCTTTAACCTCTTGTTTGGCCCAGTTTGCAATTTCTGCGGAAAATGAACAGGAATAGGGAGAACCAATGAGAGACTAGCTGGAGGTGTCTGGACGGGCAAATTTAACTCTCATTTCCCACCAAGAAGAGGAATTAACCAAAGGCTCAGCGTGCCATGCCGGAACCACACTAGGGCCTGAAGCAATCCTGCGGTGTTGCGGCCAGCTCACAAGAAAACGAGTTGAAGAAAGGAGCTCAGGGGCACTGTAATTCACAAACCTGCAGAGTTATAAATGACAGCTATCGTCAAAAAATATATTGAAGTAAGGCAGCCAAGAGGACTTGAAAGTTGGGCAGAATTGCAGGAAACCGATTTCAGGAGGTAGACAGGAATTTCATGTAAAGCATAGGAAAAGAGGCAGAACGTCCACAATGATGCACTTGGCCAAAAAGGGCGTATGCGTTTTTTCCTGAATATATTCAGGAAAAAACGCATACGCCCTTTTTGGCCAACCAAGCAAGCTTGCAAAGGAAATCTGCACTACAATGAAGTCTCACTGACCCCCGGTCAAAAGGGCCATCTGAAAAAAGTGTAAAATCCAGAAAGGCAGGACAGGCCATGGAGAACTGGGAACCTTGTTATGCTGATGGGCGGGATGTAAATTGCCAACAGCCACTCTGGAGAAGTGTATGGTGTTTCCTGAAACATCTAAAAAACAAAGCAACAGAGCCTAGGGCACTTCCACTTATGGTCCTATAGCTTAGGGAAATTGAAATCAAAAAGACACAGCCACCCCAAAGTTTGGGTCGTCTCTGTTTACAAGAACCTTGTTTACGGTACAAGTTCAATATCACAGAAAGCGAAAAATGGATAAAGAAGTTGTGGTACTTACGTACACTGCAATATCACTCAGCAATGAAATCTATGTCATCAGGCCAGTAGCAGCATAATGAGTGGATTCAGGTACGATAATTCTAAGTGAAATAAGTCACACAGAAAAAGAAACATCATAAGGTATCACTAATACATGGAATGTAAACTTGGCTACACAGGAACTGAATTACAAAACAGAACAGGGTCTCAAATGTAGAAAACCAACTTATGCTTGCTTAAGGGGAAAGGTGAGTTGGGGTGGTGCATAAAACCAGAGATAGAAATTAGCACAGATACCGTTCCATAAGCCAAATATGTAATAAACAAGAGCTACTCCTTGCTCAACGAAGTAGACCCAACACCCGATATTAAACGCCTAAGAATATACCTGACTAGTAAGAATCTTAAAACCTATGGATTTATATGTCTCCGAAAGAGAAACCAGCGTGTGTACAGCGGCATAAACTCAGCAGTGATAGGATTGGTGAGGTTCGGTGAGCAAACGCAGACCCTTTGAAGTCATATTTCATGGTACCCATTCCATGGGTCTCAACTCTCCAGGTGTAAGGGATTCTTCCTTCAGCTAAAACATGCATGTGGAACCCAGAGGATGATCCACCATGTGATCGGGAAACGTGTTCAAATGTGTCTCAGTTTTTGTCCCCTGGTACTCGGGTGCAACATTCCAGACGCTTTACTAACACTCTCCCCACTTGGAGAGTCAGTGCCTTTAACCTCCTGTTTGGCCAAGTTTGCAATTTCTGTGGAAAATTAACAGGAATAGGGAGAACCAATGAGAGACTAGCTGGAGGTGTCTGGACAGGTAAATTTAACTCTCATTTCCCGCCAAGAAGAGGAATTAACCAAAGGCTCAGCGAGCCATGCCGGAACCACACTAGGGCCTGAAGCAATCCTGCGGTGTTGCGGCCAGCTCACAAGAAAGCGAGTTGAAGAAAGGAGCTCAGGGGCCCTGTAATTCACACACCTGCAGAGTTCTAAATGACAGCTATCGTCCAAAAATATATTGAAGTAAGGCTGCCAAGAGGACTTGAAAGCGGGGCAGAATTGCAGGAAACCGATTTCAGGAGGTAGACTGGAATTGCATGTAAAGCATAGGAAAAGAGGCAGAACGTCCACAATGATGCACTTGGCCAAAAAGGGCGTATGCGTTTTTTCCTGAATATATTCAGGAAAAAACGCATACGCCCTTTTTGGCCAACCAAGCAAGCTTGCAAAGGAAATCTGCACTACAATGAAGTCTCACTGCCCCCCGGTCAAAAGGGCCATCTGAAAAAAGTGTAAAATCCAGAAAGGCAGGACAGGCCATGGAGAACTGGGAGCCTTGTTATGCTGATGGGCATGATGTAAATTGCCAACAGCCACTCTGGAGAAGTGTATGGTGTTTCCTGAAACATCTAAAAAACAAAGCAACAGAGCCTAGGGCACTTCCACTTACGGTCCTATAGATTAGGGAAATTAAAATCAAAAAGACACAGCCACCAGTAAGTTTGGAACGGCTCTGTTTACAAGAACCTCGTTTACGGTACAAGTTCAATATGGCAGAAAGCGAAAAATGGATAAAGAAGTTGTGGTACTTACGTACAATGCAATATCACTCAGCAATGAAATCTATGTCATCAGGCCAGTAGCAGCATAATGAGTGGATTCAGGTACGATGATTCTAAGTGAAATAAGTCACACAGAAAAAGAAACATCATAAGATATCACTAATACACGGAATGTAAACTTGGCTACACAGGAACTGAATTACAAAACAGAATAGGGTCTCAAATGTAGAAAACCAACTTCTGCTTGCTTAAGGGGAAAGGTGAGTTGGGGTGCTGCATAAAACCAGAGGTTGAAATTACCACAGATACCTTTCCATAAGCCAAATATGTAATAGACAAGAGCTACTGCTTGCTCAACGAAGTGGACTCAACACCCCATATTATACGCCTAAGAATATACCTGACTAGTAAGAATCTTAAAACCTATGGATTTATATGTCTTCGAAAGAGAATCAAGCGTGTGTACAGCGGCATAAACGCAGCAGTGATAGGATTGGTGAGGTTCGGTGAGCAAATGCAGACCCTTTGAATTCATATTGCATGGTACCCATTCCATGGTTCTCAACTCTCCAGGTTTAAGGGATTCTTCCTTCAGCTAAAACATGCATGTGGAACCCAGAGGATAATCCACCGTGTGATCGGGAAACGTGTTCAAATGTGTCTCAGTTTTCGTCCCCTGGTACTCGGGTGCAACATTCCAGACGCTTTACTAACACTCTCCCCACTTGGAGAGTCAGTGCCTTTAACCTCCTGTTTGGCCCAGTTTGCAATTTCTGCGGAAAATGAACAGGAATAGGGAGAACTAATGAGAGACTAGCTGGAGGTGTCTGGACGGGCAAATTTAACTCTCATTTCCCACCAAGAAGAGGAATTAACCAAAGGCTCAGCGAGCCATGCCGGAACCACACTAGGGCCTGAAGCAATCCTGCGGTGTTGCGGCCAGCTCACAAGAAAGCGAGTTGAAGAAAGGAGCTCAGGGGCCCTGTAATTCACAAACCTGCAGAGTTATAAATGACAGCTATCGTCCAAAAATATATTGAAGTAAGGCTGCCAAGAGGACTTGAAAGCGGGGCAGAATTGCAGGAAACCGATTTCAGGAGGTAGACTGGAATTCCATGTAAAGCATAGGAAAAGAGTCAGAACGTCCACAATGATGCACTTGGCCAAAAAGGGCGTATACGTTTTTTCCTGAATATATTCAGGAAAAAACACATACGCACTTTTTGGCCAACCAAGCAAGCTTGCAGAGGAAATCTGCACTACAATGAAGTCTCACTGCCCCCCGGTCAAAAGGGCCATCTGAAAAAAGTGTAAAATCCAGAAAGGCAGGACAGGCCATGGAGAACTGGGAGCCTTCTTATGCTGATGGGCGGGATGTAAATTGCCAACAGCCACTCTGGAGAAGTGTATGGTGTTTCCTGAAACATCTAAAAAACAAAGCAACAGAGCCTAGGGCACTTCCACTTATGGTCCTATAGATTAGGGAAATTAAAATCAAAAAGACACAGCCACCCCAAAGTTTGGGACGGCTCTGTTTACAAGAACCTCGTTTCCGGTACAAGTTCAATATCGCAGAAAGCGAAAAATGGATAAAGAAGTTGTGGTACTAACGTACAATGCAATATCACTCAGCAATGAAATCTCTGTCATCAGGCCCATAGCAGCATAATGAGTGGATTCAGGTACGATGATTCTAAGTGAAATAAGTCACACAGAAAAAGAAACATCATAAGATATCACTAATACACGGAATGTAAACTTGGCTACACAGGAACTGAATTACAAAACAGAATAGGGTCTCAAATGTAGAAAACCAACTTATGCTTGCTTAAGGGGAAAGGTGAGTTGGGGTGCTGCATAAAACCAGAGATTGAAATTACCACAGATACCTTTCCATAAGTCAAATATGTAATAGACAAGAGCTACTGCTTGCTCAATGAAGTGGACTCAACACCCCATATTAAACGCCTAAGAATATACCTGACTAGTAAGAATCTTAAAACCTACGGATTTATATGTCTCCGAAAGAGAATCAAGCGTGTGTACAGCAGCATAAACGCAGCAGTTATAGGATTGGTGAGGTTCGGTGAGCAAATGCAGACCCTTTGAAGTCATATTGCATGGTACCCATTCCATGCGTCTCAACTCTCCAGGTAAGGGATTCTTCCTTCAGCTAAAACATGCATGTGGAACCCAGAGTATGATCCACCGTGTGATCGGGAAACGTGTTCATATGTGTCTCAGTTTTCGTCCCCTGCTACTCGGGTGCAACATTCCAGACGCTTTACTAACACTCTCCCCACTTGGAGAGTCAGTGCCTTTAACCTCCTGTTTGGCCCAGTTTGCAATTTCTGCGGAAAATGAACAGGAATAGGGAGAACCAATGAGAGACTAGCTGGAGGTGTCTGGACAGGTAAATTTAACTCTCATTTCCCACCAAGAAGAGGAATTAACCAAAGGCTCAGCGAGCCATGCCGGAACCACACTAGGGCCTGAAGCAATCCTGCGGTGTTGCGGCCAGCTCACAAGAAAGCGAGTTGAAGAAAGGAGCTCAGGGGCCCTGTAATTCACACACCTGCAGAGTTCTAAATGACAGCTATCGTCCAAAAATATATTGAAGTAAGGCTGTCAAGAGGACTTGAAAGCGGGGCAGAATTGCAGGAAACCGATTTCAGGAGGTAGACTGGAATTGCATGTAAAGCATAGGAAAAGAGGCAGAACGTCCACAATGATGCACTTGGCCAAAAAGGGCGTATGCGTTTTTTCCTGAATATATTCAGGAAAAAACGCATACGCCCTTTTTGGCCAACCAAGCAAGCTTGCAAAGGAAATCTGCACTACAATGAAGTCTCACTGCCCCCCGGTCAAAAGGGCCATCTGAAAAAAGTGTAAAATCCAGAAAGGCAGGACAGGCCATGGAGAACTGGGAGCCTTGTTATGCTGATGGGCATGATGTAAATTGCCAACAGCCACTCTGGAGAAGTGTATGGTGTTTCCTGAAACATCTAAAAAACAAAGCAACAGAGCCTAGGGCACTTCCACTTATGGTCCTATAGATTAGGGAAATTAAAATCAAAAAGACACAGCCACCAGTAAGTTTGGAACGGCTCTGTTTACAAGAACCTCGTTTACGGTACAAGTTCAATATGGCAGAAAGCGAAAAATGGATAAAGAAGTTGTGGTACTTACGTACAATGCAATATCACTCAGCAATGAAATCTATGTCATCAGGCCAGTAGCAGCATAATGAGTGGATTCAGGTACGATGATTCTAAGTGAAATAAGTCACACAGAAAAAGAAACATCATAAGATATCACTAATACACGGAATGTAAACTTGGCTACACAGGAACTGAATTACAAAACAGAATAGGGTCTCAAATGTAGAAAACCAACTTCTGCTTGCTTAAGGGGAAAGGTGAGTTGGGGTGCTGCATAAAACCAGAGGTTGAAATTACCACAGATACCTTTCCATAAGCCAAATATGTAATAGACAAGAGCTACTGCTTGCTCAACGAAGTGGACTCAACACCCCATATTATACGCCTAAGAATATACCTGACTAGTAAGAATCTTAAAACCTATGGATTTATATGTCTTCGAAAGAGAATCAAGCGTGTGTACAGCGGCATAAACGCAGCAGTGATAGGATTGGTGAGGTTCGGTGAGCAAATGCAGACCCTTTGAATTCATATTGCATGGTACCCATTCCATGGTTCTCAACCCTCCAGGTTTAAGGGATTCTTCCTTCAGCTAAAACATGCATGTGGAACCCAGAGGATAATCCACCGTGTGATCGGGAAACGTGTTCAAATGTGTCTCAGTTTTCGTCCCCTGGTACTCGGGTGCAACATTCCAGACGCTTTACTAACACTCTCCCCACTTGGAGAGTCAGTGCCTTTAACCTCCTGTTTGGCCCAGTTTGCAATTTCTGCGGAAAATGAACAGGAATAGGGAGAACTAATGAGAGACTAGCTGGAGGTGTCTGGACGGGCAAATTTAACTCTCATTTCCCACCAAGAAGAGGAATTAACCAAAGGCTCAGCGAGCCATGCCGGAACCACACTAGGGCCTGAAGCAATCCTGCGGTGTTGCGGCCAGCTCACAAGAAAGCGAGTTGAAGAAAGGAGCTCAGGGGCCCTGTAATTCACAAACCTGCAGAGTTATAAATGACAGCTATCGTCCAAAAATATATTGAAGTAAGGCTGCCAAGAGGACTTGAAAGCGGGGCAGAATTGCAGGAAACCGATTTCAGGAGGTAGACTGGAATTCCATGTAAAGCATAGGAAAAGAGTCAGAACGTCCACAATGATGCACTTGGCCAAAAAGGGCGTATACGTTTTTTCCTGAATATATTCAGGAAAAAACACATACGCACTTTTTGGCCAACCAAGCAAGCTTGCAGAGGAAATCTGCACTACAATGAAGTCTCACTGCCCCCCGGTCAAAAGGGCCATCTGAAAAAAGTGTAAAATCCAGAAAGGCAGGACAGGCCATGGAGAACTGGGAGCCTAGTTAGGCTGATGGGCGGGATGTAAATTGCCAACAGCCACTCTGCAGAAGTGTATGGTGTTTCCTGAAACATCTAAAAAACAAAGCAACAGAGCCTAGGGTACTTCCACTTATGGTCCTATAGCTTAGGGAAAATAAAATCAAACAGACACAGCCACCACAAAATTTGGGACGGCTCTGTTTACAAGAACCTCATTTACGGTACAAGTTCAATATCAGAGAAAGCGAAAAATGGATAAAGATGTTGTGGTACTAACGTACAATGCAATATCACTCAGCAATGAAATCTATGTCATCAGGCCCATAGCAGGATAATGAGTGGATTCAGGTACGATGATTCTAAGTGAAATAAGTCACACAGAAAAAGAAACATCATAAGATATCACTAATACACGGAATGTAAGCTTGGCTACACAGGAACTGAATTAGAAAACAGAACACGGTCTCAAATGCAGAAAACCAACTAATGCTTGCTTAAGGGGAAAGGTGAGTTGGGGTGCTGCATAAAACCAGAGATTGAAATTAACACAGATACCTTTCCATAAGACAAATATGTAATAGACAAGAGCTACTGCTTGCTCAACGAAGTGGACTCAACACCCCATATTAAACGCCTAAGAATATACCTGACTAGTAAGAATCTTAAAACCTATGGATTTATATGTCTCCGAAAGAGAATCAAGCATGTGTACAGCGGCATAAACGCAGCAGTGATAGGATTGGTGAGGTTCGGTGAGCAAATGCAGACCCTTTGAAGTCATATTGAATGGTACCCATTCCATGGGTCTCAACTCTCCAGGTTTAAGGGATTCTTCCTTCAGCTAAAACATGCATGTGGAACCCAGAGGATGATCCACCGTGTGATCGGGAAACATGTTCAAATGTGTCTCAGTTTTCGTCCCCTGGCACTCGGGTGCAACATTCCAGACGCTTTACTAACACTCTCCCCACTTGGAGAGTCAGTGCCTTAAACCTCCTGTTTGACCCAGTTTGCAATTTCTGCGGAAAATGAACAGGAATAGGGAGAACCAACGAGAGACTAGCTGGAGGTGTCTGGATGGGTAAATTTAACTCTCATTTCCCACCAAGAAGAGGAATTAACCAAAGGCTCAGCGAGCCATGCCGGAACCACACTAGGGCCTGAAGCAATCCTGCGGTGTTGCGGCCAGCTCACAAGAAAGCGAGTTGAAGAAAGGAGCTCAGGGGCCCTGTAATTCACACACCTGCAGAGTTCTAAATGACAGCTATCGTCCAAAAATATATTGAAGTAAGGCTGCCAAGAGGACTTGAAAGCGGGGAAGAATTGCAGGAAACCGATTTCAGGAGGTAGACTGGAATTGCATGTAAAGCATAGGAAAAGAGGCAGAACGTCCACAATGATGCACTTGGCCAAAAAGGGCGTATGCGTTTTTTCCTGAATATATTCAGGAAAAAACGCATACGCCCTTTTTGGGCAACCAAGCAAGCTTGCAAAGGAAATCTGCACTACAATGAAGTCTCACTGCCCCCCGGTCAAAAGGGACATCTGAAAAAAGTGTAAAATCCAGAAAGGCAGGACAGCCCATGGAGAACTGTGAGCCTTGTTATGCTGATGGGCGGGATGTAAATTGCCAACAGCCACTCTGGAGAAGTGTATGGTGTTTCCTGAAACATCTAAAAAACAAAGCAACAGAGCCTAGGGCACTTCCACTTATGGTCCTATAGATTAGGGAAATTAAAATCAAAAAGACACAGCCACCCCAAAGTTTGGGACGGCTCTGTTTACAAGAACCTCGTTTCCGGTACAAGTTCAATATCGCAGAAAGCGAAAAATGGATAAAGAAGTTGTGGTACTAACGTACAATGCAATATCACTCAGCAATGAAATCTCTGTCATCAGGCCCATAGCAGCATAATGAGTGGATTCAGGTACGATGATTCTAAGTGAAATAAGTCACACAGAAAAAGAAACATCATAAGATATCACTAATACACGGAATGTAAACTTGGCTACACAGGAACTGAATTACAAAACAGAATAGGGTCTCAAATGTAGAAAACCAACTTATGCTTGCTTAAGGGGAAAGGTGAGTTGGGGTGCTGCATAAAACCAGAGATTGAAATTACCACAGATACCTTTCCATAAGTCAAATATGTAATAGACAAGAGCTACTGCTTGCTCAATGAAGTGGACTCAACACCCCATATTAAACGCCTAAGAATATACCTGACTAGTAAGAATCTTAAAACCTATGGATTTATATGTCTCCGAAAGAGAATCAAGCGTGTGTACAGCAGCATAAACGCAGCAGTTATAGGATTGGTGAGGTTCGGTGAGCAAATGCAGACCCTTTGAAGTCATATTGCATGGTACCCATTCCATGCGTCTCAACTCTCCAGGTAAGGGATTCTTCCTTCAGCTAAAACATGCATGTGGAACCCAGAGTATGATCCACCGTGTGATCGGGAAACGTGTTCATATGTGTCTCAGTTTTCGTCCCCTGGTACTCGGGTGCAACATTCCAGACGCTTTACTAACACTCTCCCCACTTGGAGAGTCAGTGCCTTTAACCTCCTGTTTGGCCCAGTTTGCAATTTCTGCGGAAAATGAACAGGAATAGGGAGAACCAATGAGAGACTAGCTGGAGGTGTCTGGACAGGTAAATTTAACTCTCATTTCCCACCAAGAAGAGGAATTAACCAAAGGCTCAGCGAGCCATGCCGGAACCACACTAGGGCCTGAAGCAATCCTGCGGTGTTGCGGCCAGCTCACAAGAAAGCGAGTTGAAGAAAGGAGCTCAGGGGCCCTGTAATTCACACACCTGCAGAGTTCTAAATGACAGCTATCGTCCAAAAATATATTGAAGTAAGGC
This sequence comes from Pseudorca crassidens, assembly GCF_039906515.1. NCBI lineage: Eukaryota > Metazoa > Chordata > Mammalia > Artiodactyla > Delphinidae > Pseudorca > Pseudorca crassidens. The sequence goes on from NW_027136301.1 coordinate 4,529,101, forward strand.
TGTCAAGAGGACTTGAAAGCGGGGCAGAATTGCAGGAAACCGATTTCAGGAGGTAGACTGGAATTGCATGTAAAGCATAGGAAAAGAGGCAGAACGTCCACAATGATGCACTTGGCCAAAAAGGGCGTATGCGTTTTTTCCTGAATATATTCAGGAAAAAACGCATACGCCCTTTTTGGCCAACCAAGCAAGCTTGCAAAGGAAATCTGCACTACAATGAAGTCTCACTGCCCCCCGGTCAAAAGGGCCATCTGAAAAAAGTGTAAAATCCAGAAAGGCAGGACAGGCCATGGAGAACTGGGAGCCTTGTTATGCTGATGGGCATGATGTAAATTGCCAACAGCCACTCTGGAGAAGTGTATGGTGTTTCCTGAAACATCTAAAAAACAAAGCAACAGAGCCTAGGGCACTTCCACTTATGGTCCTATAGATTAGGGAAATTAAAATCAAAAAGACACAGCCACCAGTAAGTTTGGAACGGCTCTGTTTACAAGAACCTCGTTTACGGTACAAGTTCAATATGGCAGAAAGCGAAAAATGGATAAAGAAGTTGTGGTACTTACGTACAATGCAATATCACTCAGCAATGAAATCTATGTCATCAGGCCAGTAGCAGCATAATGAGTGGATTCAGGTACGATGATTCTAAGTGAAATAAGTCACACAGAAAAAGAAACATCATAAGATATCACTAATACACGGAATGTAAACTTGGCTACACAGGAACTGAATTACAAAACAGAATAGGGTCTCAAATGTAGAAAACCAACTTCTGCTTGCTTAAGGGGAAAGGTGAGTTGGGGTGCTGCATAAAACCAGAGGTTGAAATTACCACAGATACCTTTCCATAAGCCAAATATGTAATAGACAAGAGCTACTGCTTGCTCAACGAAGTGGACTCAACACCCCATATTATACGCCTAAGAATATACCTGACTAGTAAGAATCTTAAAACCTATGGATTTATATGTCTTCGAAAGAGAATCAAGCGTGTGTACAGCGGCATAAACGCAGCAGTGATAGGATTGGTGAGGTTCGGTGAGCAAATGCAGACCCTTTGAATTCATATTGCATGGTACCCATTCCATGGTTCTCAACTCTCCAGGTTTAAGGGATTCTTCCTTCAGCTAAAACATGCATGTGGAACCCAGAGGATAATCCACCGTGTGATCGGGAAACGTGTTCAAATGTGTCTCAGTTTTCGTCCCCTGGTACTCGGGTGCAACATTCCAGACGCTTTACTAACACTCTCCCCACTTGGAGAGTCAGTGCCTTTAACCTCCTGTTTGGCCCAGTTTGCAATTTCTGCGGAAAATGAACAGGAATAGGGAGAACTAATGAGAGACTAGCTGGAGGTGTCTGGACGGGCAAATTTAACTCTCATTTCCCACCAAGAAGAGGAATTAACCAAAGGCTCAGCGAGCCATGCCGGAACCACACTAGGGCCTGAAGCAATCCTGCGGTGTTGCGGCCAGCTCACAAGAAAGCGAGTTGAAGAAAGGAGCTCAGGGGCCCTGTAATTCACAAACCTGCAGAGTTATAAATGACAGCTATCGTCCAAAAATATATTGAAGTAAGGCTGCCAAGAGGACTTGAAAGCGGGGCAGAATTGCAGGAAACCGATTTCAGGAGGTAGACTGGAATTCCATGTAAAGCATAGGAAAAGAGTCAGAACGTCCACAATGATGCACTTGGCCAAAAAGGGCGTATACGTTTTTTCCTGAATATATTCAGGAAAAAACACATACGCACTTTTTGGCCAACCAAGCAAGCTTGCAGAGGAAATCTGCACTACAATGAAGTCTCACTGCCCCCCGGTCAAAAGGGCCATCTGAAAAAAGTGTAAAATCCAGAAAGGCAGGACAGGCCATGGAGAACTGGGAGCCTAGTTAGGCTGATGGGCGGGATGTAAATTGCCAACAGCCACTCTGCAGAAGTGTATGGTGTTTCCTGAAACATCTAAAAAACAAAGCAACAGAGCCTAGGGTACTTCCACTTATGGTCCTATAGCTTAGGGAAAATAAAATCAAACAGACACAGCCACCACAAAATTTGGGACGGCTCTGTTTACAAGAACCTCATTTACGGTACAAGTTCAATATCAGAGAAAGCGAAAAATGGATAAAGATGTTGTGGTACTAACGTACAATGCAATATCACTCAGCAATGAAATCTATGTCATCAGGCCCATAGCAGGATAATGAGTGGATTCAGGTACGATGATTCTAAGTGAAATAAGTCACACAGAAAAAGAAACATCATAAGATATCACTAATACACGGAATGTAAGCTTGGCTACACAGGAACTGAATTAGAAAACAGAACACGGTCTCAAATGCAGAAAACCAACTAATGCTTGCTTAAGGGGAAAGGTGAGTTGGGGTGCTGCATAAAACCAGAGATTGAAATTAACACAGATACCTTTCCATAAGACAAATATGTAATAGACAAGAGCTACTGCTTGCTCAACGAAGTGGACTCAACACCCCATATTAAACGCCTAAGAATATACCTGACTAGTAAGAATCTTAAAACCTATGGATTTATATGTCTCCGAAAGAGAATCAAGCATGTGTACAGCGGCATAAACGCAGCAGTGATAGGATTGGTGAGGTTCGGTGAGCAAATGCAGACCCTTTGAAGTCATATTGAATGGTACCCATTCCATGGGTCTCAACTCTCCAGGTTTAAGGGATTCTTCCTTCAGCTAAAACATGCATGTGGAACCCAGAGGATGATCCACCGTGTGATCGGGAAACATGTTCAAATGTGTCTCAGTTTTCGTCCCCTGGCACTCGGGTGCAACATTCCAGACGCTTTACTAACACTCTCCCCACTTGGAGAGTCAGTGCCTTAAACCTCCTGTTTGACCCAGTTTGCAATTTCTGCGGAAAATGAACAGGAATAGGGAGAACCAACGAGAGACTAGCTGGAGGTGTCTGGATGGGTAAATTTAACTCTCATTTCCCACCAAGAAGAGGAATTAACCAAAGGCTCAGCGAGCCATGCCGGAACCACACTAGGGCCTGAAGCAATCCTGCGGTGTTGCGGCCAGCTCACAAGAAAGCGAGTTGAAGAAAGGAGCTCAGGGGCCCTGTAATTCACACACCTGCAGAGTTCTAAATGACAGCTATCGTCCAAAAATATATTGAAGTAAGGCTGCCAAGAGGACTTGAAAGCGGGGCAGAATTGCAGGAAACCGATTTCAGGAGGTAGACTGGAATTGCATGTAAAGCATAGGAAAAGAGGCAGAACGTCCACAATGATGCACTTGGCCAAAAAGGGCGTATGCGTTTTTTCCTGAATATATTCAGGAAAAAACGCATACGCCCTTTTTGGGCAACCAAGCAAGCTTGCAAAGGAAATCTGCACTACAATGAAGTCTCACTGCCCCCCGGTCAAAAGGGACATCTGAAAAAAGTGTAAAATCCAGAAAGGCAGGACAGCCCATGGAGAACTGCGAGCCTTGTTATGCTGATGGGCGGGATGTAAATTGCCAACAGCCACTCTGGAGAAGTGTATGGTGTTTCCTGAAACATCTAAAAAACAAAGCAACAGAGCCTAGGGCACTTCCACTTATGGTCCTATAGATTAGGGAAATTAAAATCAAAAAGACACAGCCACCCCAAAGTTTGGGACGGCTCTGTTTACAAGAACCTCATTTACGGTACAAGTTCAATATCGCAGAAAGTGAAAAATGGATAAAGAAGTTGTGGTACTTACGTACAATGCAATATCACTCAGCAATGAAATCTATGTCATCAGGCCAGTAGCAGCATAATGAGTGGATTCAGGTACGATGATTCTAAGTGAAATAAGTCACACAGAAAAAGAAACATCATAAGATATCACTAATACACGGAATGTAAACTTGGCTACACAGGAACTGAATTACAAAACAGAATAGGGTCTCAAATGTAGAAAACCAACTTATGCTTGCTTAAGGGGAAAGGTGAGTTGGGGTGCTGCATAAAACCAGAGATTGAAATTAGCACAGATACCTTTCCATAAGCCAAATATGTAATAGACAAGAGCTACTGCTTGCTCAACGAAGTGGACTCAACATCCCATATTAAACACCTAAGAATATACCTGACTAGTAAGAATCTTAAAACCTATGGATTTATAAGTCTCCGAAAGAGAATCAAGCGTGTGTACAGCGGCATAAACGCAGCAGTGATAGGATTGGTGAGGTTCGGTGAGCAAATGCAGACCCGTTGAAGTCATATTGCATGGTACCCATTCCATGGTTCTCAACTCTCCAGGTTTAAGGGATTCTTCCTTCAGCTAAAACATGCATGTGGAACCCAGAGGATGATCCACCATGTGATCGGGAAACGTGTTCAAATGTGTCTCAGTTTTCGTCCCCTGGTACTCAGGTGCAACATTCCAGACGCTTTACTAACACTCTCCCCACTTGGAGAGTCAACGCCTTTAACCTCCTGTTTGGCCCAGTTTGCAATTTCTGCGGAAAATGAACAGGAATAGGGAGAACCAATGAGAGACTAGCTGGAGGTGTCTGGACGGGCAAATTTAACTCTCATTACCCACCAAGAAGAGGAATTAACCAAAGGCTCAGTGAGCCATGATGGAACCACACTAGGGCCTGAAGCAATCCTGTGGTGTTGCAGCCAGCTCACAAGAAAACGAGTTGAAGAAAGGAGCTCAGGGGCCCTGTAATTCACACACCTGCAGAGTTCTAAATGACAGCTATCGTCCAAAAATATATTGAAGTAAGGCTGCCAAGAGGACTTGAAAGCGGGGCAGAATTGCAGGAAACCGATTTCAGGAGGTAGACTGGAATTGCATGTAAAGCATAGGAAAAGAGGCAGAACGTCCACAATGATGCACTTGGCCAAAAAGGGCGTATGCGTTTTTTCCTGAATATATTCAGGAAAAAACGCATACGCCCTTTTTGGCCAACCAAGCAAGCTTGCAAAGGAAATCTGCACTACAATGAAGTCTCACTGCCCCCCGGTCAAAAGGGACATCTGAAAAAAGTGTAAAATCCAGAAAGGCAGGACAGGCCATGGAGAACTGGGAGCCTTGTTATGCTGATGGGCATGATGTAAATTGCCAACAGCCACTCTGGAGAAGTGTATGGTGTTTCCTGAAACATCTAAAAAACAAAGCAACAGAGCCTAGGGCACTTCCACTTATGGTCCTATAGATTAGGGAAATTAAAATCAAAAAGACACAGCCACCAGTAAGTTTGGAACGGCTCTGTTTACAAGAACCTCGTTTACGGTACAAGTTCAATATGGCAGAAAACGAAAAATGGATAAAGAAGTTGTGGTACTTACGTACAATGCAATATCACTCAGCAATGAAATCTATGTCATCAGGCCAGTAGCAGCATAATGAGTGGATTCAGGTACGATGATTCTAAGTGAAATAAGTCACACAGAAAAAGAAACATCATAAGATATCACTAATACACGGAATGTAAACTTGGCTACACAGGAACTGAATTACAAAACAGAATAGGGTCTCAAATGTAGAAAACCAACTTCTGCTTGCTTAAGGGGAAAGGTGAGTTGGGGTGCTGCATAAAACCAGAGATGGAAATTAGCACAGATACCTTTCCATAAGCCAAATATGTAATAGACAAGAGTTACTGCTTGCTCAACGAAGTGGACTCAACACCCCATATTATACGCCTAAGAATATAGCTGACTAGTAAGAATCTTAAAACCTATGGATTTATATGTCTTCGAAAGAGAATCAAGCGTGTGTACAGCGGCATAAACGCAGCAGTGATAGGATTGGTGAGGTTCGGTGAGCAAATGCAGACCCTTTGAATTCATATTGCATGGTACCCATTCCATGGTTCTCAACCCTCCAGGTTTAAGGGATTCTTCCTTCAGCTAAAACATGCATGTGGAACCCAGAGGATAATCCACCGTGTGATCGGGAAACGTGTTCAAATGTGTCTCAGTTTTCGTCCCCTGGTACTCGGGTGCAACATTCCAGACGCTTTACTAACACTCTCCCCACTTGGAGAGTCAGTGCCTTTAACCTCCTGTTTGGCCCAGTTTGCAATTTCTGCGGAAAATGAACAGGAATAGGGAGAACTAATGAGAGACTAGCTGGAGGTGTCTGGACGGGCAAATTTAACTCTCATTTCCCACCAAGAAGAGGAATTAACCAAAGGCTCAGCGAGCCATGCCGGAACCACACTAGGGCCTGAAGCAATCCTGCGGTGTTGCGGCCAGCTCACAAGAAAGCGAGTTGAAGAAAGGAGCTCAGGGGCCCTGTAATTCACAAACCTGCAGAGTTATAAATGACAGCTATCGTCCAAAAATATATTGAAGTAAGGCTGCCAAGAGGACTTGAAAGCGGGGCAGAATTGCAGGAAACCGATTTCAGGAGGTAGACTGGAATTCCATGTAAAGCATAGGAAAAGAGTCAGAACGTCCACAATGATGCACTTGGCCAAAAAGGGCGTATACGTTTTTTCCTGAATATATTCAGGAAAAAACACATACGCACTTTTTGGCCAACCAAGCAAGCTTGCAGAGGAAATCTGCACTACAATGAAGTCTCACTGCCCCCCGGTCAAAAGGGCCATCTGAAAAAAGTGTAAAATCCAGAAAGGCAGGACAGGCCATGGAGAACTGGGAGCCTAGTTAGGCTGATGGGCGGGATGTAAATTGCCAACAGCCACTCTGCAGAAGTGTATGGTGTTTCCTGAAACATCTAAAAAACAAAGCAACAGAGCCTAGGGTACTTCCACTTATGGTCCTATAGCTTAGGGAAATTAAAATCAAACAGACACAGCCACCACAAAATTTGGGATGGCTCTGTTTACAAGAACCTAATTTACGGTACAAGTTCAATATCAGAGAAAGCGAAAAATGGATAAAGATGTTGTGGTACTAACGTACAATACAATATCACTCAGCAATGAAATCTATGTCATCAGGCCCATAGCAGGATAATGAGTGGATTCAGGTACGATGATTCTAAGTGAAATAAGTCACACAGAAAAAGAAACATCATAAGATATCACTAATACACGGAATGTAAGCTTGGCTACACAGGAACTGAATTAGAAAACAGAACACGGTCTCAAATGCAGAAAACCAACTAATGCTTGCTTAAGGGGAAAGGTGAGTTGGGGTGCTGCATAAAACCAGAGATTGAAATTAACACAGATACCTTTCCATAAGACAAATATGTAATAGACAAGAGCTACTGCTTGCTCAACGAAGTGGACTCAACACCCCATATTAAACGCCTAAGAATATACCTGACTAGTAAGAATCTTAAAACCTATGGATTTATATGTCTCCGAAAGAGAATCAAGCATGTGTACAGCGGCATAAACGCAGCAGTGATAGGATTGGTGAGGTTCGGTGAGCAAATGCAGACCCTTTGAAGTCATATTGCATGGTACCCATTCCATGGGTCTCAACTCTCCAGGTTTAAGGGATTCTTCCTTCAGCTAAAACATGCATGTGGAACCCAGAGGATGATCCACCGTGTGATCGGGAAACATGTTCAAATGTGTCTCAGTTTTCGTCCCCTGGCACTCGGGTGCAACATTCCAGACGCTTTACTAACACTCTCCCCACTTGGAGAGTCAGTGCCTTAAACCTCCTGTTTGACCCAGTTTGCAATTTCTGCGGAAAATGAACAGGAATAGGGAGAACCAACGAGAGACTAGCTGGAGGTGTCTGGATGGGTAAATTTAACTCTCATTTCCCACCAAGAAGAGGAATTAACCAAAGGCTCAGCGAGCCATGCGGGAACCACACTAGGGCCTGAAGCAATCCTGCGGTGTTGCGGCCAGCTCACAAGAAAGCGAGTTGAAGAAAGGAGCTCAGGGGCCCTGTAATTCACAAACCTGCAGAGTTATAAATGACAGCTATCGTCCAAAAATATATTGAAGTAAGGCTGCCAAGAGGACTTGAAAGCGGGGCAGAATTGCAGGAAACCGATTTCAGGAGGTAGACTGGAATTGCATGTAAAGCATAGGAAAAGAGGCAGAACGTCCACAATGATGCACTTGGCCAAAAAGGGCGTATGCGTTTTTTCCTGAATATATTCAGGAAAAAACGCATACGCCCTTTTTGGGCAACCAAGCAAGCTTGCAAAGGAAATCTGCACTACAATGAAGTCTCACTGCCCCCCGGTCAAAAGGGACATCTGAAAAAAGTGTAAAATACAGAAAGGCAGGACAGCCCATGGAGAACTGGGAGCCTTGTTATGCTGATGGGCGGGATGTAAATTGCCAACAGCCACTCTGGAGAAGTGTATGGTGTTTCCTGAAACATCTAAAAAACAAAGCAACAGAGCCTAGGGCACTTCCACTTATGGTCCTATAGATTAGGGAAATTAAAATCAAAAAGACACAGCCACCCCAAAGTTTGGGACGGCTCTGTTTACAAGAACCTCGTTTACGGTACAAGTTCAATATCGCAGAAAGTGAAAAATGGATAAAGAAGTTGTGGTACTTACGTACAATGCAATATCACTCAGCAATGAAATCTATGTCATCAGGCCAGTAGCAGCATAATGAGTGGATTCAGGTACGATGATTCTAAGTGAAATAAGTCACACAGAAAAAGAAACATCATAAGATATCACTAATACACGGAATGTAAACTTGGCTACACAGGAACTGAATTACAAAACAGAATAGGGTCTCAAATGTAGAAAACCAACTTATGCTTGCTTAAGGGGAAAGGTGAGTTGGGGTGCTGCATAAAACCAGAGATTGAAATTAGCACAGATACCTTTCCATAAGCCAAATATGTAATAGACAAGAGCTACTGCTTGCTCAACGAAGTGGACTCAACATCCCATATTAAACACCTAAGAATATACCTGACTAGTAAGAATCTTAAAACCTATGGATTTATAAGTCTCCGAAAGAGAATCAAGCGTGTGTACAGCGGCATAAACGCAGCAGTGATAGGATTGGTGAGGTTCGGTGAGCAAATGCAGACCCGTTGAAGTCATATTGCATGGTACCCATTCCATGGTTCTCAACTCTCCAGGTTTAAGGGATTCTTCCTTCAGCTAAAACATGCATGTGGAACCCAGAGGATGATCCACCATGTGATCGGGAAACGTGTTCAAATGTGTCTCAGTTTTCGTCCCCTGGTACTCGGGTGCAACATTCCAGACGCTTTACTAACACTCTCCCCACTTGGAGAGTCAACGCCTTTAACCTCCTGTTTGGCCCAGTTTGCAATTTCTGCGGAAAATGAACAGGAATAGGGAGAACCAATGAGAGACTAGCTGGAGGTGTCTGGATGGGCAAATTTAACTCTCATTACCCACCAAGAAGAGGAATTAACCAAAGGCTCAGCGAGCCATGATGGAACCACACTAGGGCCTGAAGCAATCCTGTGGTGTTGCAGCCAGCTCACAAGAAAACGAGTTGAAGAAAGGAGCTCAGGGGCTCTGTAATTCACACACCTGCAGAGTTCTAAATGACAGCTATCGTCCAAAAATATATTGAAGTAAGGCTGCCAAGAGGACTTGAAAGCGGGGCAGAATTGCAGGAAACCGATTTCAGGAGGTAGACTGGAATTGCATGTAAAGCATAGGAAAAGAGGCAGAACGTCCACAATGATGCACTTGGCCAAAAAGGGCGTATGCGTTTTTTCCTGAATATATTCAGGAAAAAACGCATACGCCCTTTTTGGCCAACCAAGCAAGCTTGCAAAGGAAATCTGCACTACAATGAAGTCTCACTGCCCCCCGGTCAAAAGGGCCATCTGAAAAAAGTGTAAAATCCAGAAAGGCAGGACAGGCCATGGAGAACTGGGAGCCTTGTTATGCTGATGGGCGGGATGTAAATTGCCAACAGCCACTCTGGAGAAGTGTATGGTGTTTCCTGAAACATCTAAAAAACAAAGCAACAGAGCCTAGGGCACTTCCACTTATGGTCCTATAGCTTAGGGAAATTAAAATCAAAAAGACACAGCCACCCCAAAGTTTGGGACGGCTCTGTTTACAAGAACCTCGTTTACGGTAAGAGTTCAATATCGCAGAAAGTGAAAAATGGATAAAGAAGTTGTGGTACTTACGTACAATGCAATATCACTCAGCAATGAAATCTATGTCATCAGGCCAGTAGCAGCATAATGAGTGGATTCAGGTACGATGATTCTAAGTGAAATAAGTCACACAGAAAAAGAAACATCATAAGATATCACTAATACACGGAATGTAAACTTGGCTACACAGGAACTGAATTACAAAACAGAATAGGGTCTCAAATGTAGAAAACCAACTTATGCTTGCTTAAGGGGAAAGGTGAGTTGGGGTGCTGCATAAAACCAGAGATTGAAATTAGCACAGATACCTTTCCATAAGCCAAATATGTAATAGACAAGAGCTACTGCTTGCTCAACGAAGTGGACTCAACATCCCATATTAAACACCTAAGAATATACCTGACTAGTAAGAATCTTAAAACCTATGGATTTATAAGTCTCCGAAAGAGAATCAAGCGTGTGTACAGCGGCATAAACGCAGCAGTGATAGGATTGGTGAGGTTCGGTGAGCAAATGCAGACCCGTTGAAGTCATATTGCATGGTACCCATTCCATGGTTCTCAACTCTCCAGGTTTAAGGGATTCTTCCTTCAGCTAAAACATGCATGTGGAACCCAGAGGATGATCCACCATGTGATCGGGAAACGTGTTCAAATGTGTCTCAGTTTTCGTCCCCTGGTACTCGGGTGCAACATTCCAGACGCTTTACTAACACTCTCCCCACTTGGAGAGTCAACGCCTTTAACCTCCTGTTTGGCCCAGTTTGCAATTTCTGCGGAAAATGAACAGGAATAGGGAGAACCAATGAGAGACTAGCTGGAGGTGTCTGGACGGGCAAATTTAACTCTCATTACCCACCAAGAAGAGGAATTAACCAAAGGCTCAGCGAGCCATGATGGAACCACACTAGGGCCTGAAGCAATCCTGTGGTGTTGCAGCCAGCTCACAAGAAAACGAGTTGAAGAAAGGAGCTCAGGGGCTCTGTAATTCACACACCTGCAGAGTTCTAAATGACAGCTATCGTCCAAAAATATATTGAAGTAAGGCTGCCAAGAGGACTTGAAAGCGGGGCAGAATTGCAGGAAACCGATTTCAGGAGGTAGACTGGAATTGCATGTAAAGCATAGGAAAAGAGGCAGAACGTCCACAATGATGCACTTGGCCAAAAAGGGCGTATGCGTTTTTTCCTGAATATATTCAGGAAAAAACGCATACGCCCTTTTTGGCCAACCAAGCAAGCTTGCAAAGGAAATCTGCACTACAATGAAGTCTCACTGCCCCCCGGTCAAAAGGGCCATCTGAAAAAAGTGTAAAATCCAGAAAGGCAGGACAGGCCATGGAGAACTGGGAGCCTTGTTATGCTGATGGGCGGGATGTAAATTGCCAACAGCCACTCTGGAGAAGTGTATGGTGTTTCCTGAAACATCTAAAAAACAAAGCAACAGAGCCTAGGGCACTTCCACTTATGGTCCTATAGCTTAGGGAAATTAAAATCAAAAAGACACAGCCACCCCAAAGTTTGGGACGGCTCTGTTTACAAGAACCTCGTTTACGGTAAGAGTTCAATATCACAGAAAGCGAAAAATGGATAAAGAAGTTGTGGTACTAACGTACAATGCAATATCACTCAGCAATGAAATCTATGTCATCAGGCCAGTAGCAGCATAATGAGTGGATTCAGGTACGATGATTCTAAGTGAAATAAGTCACACAGAAAAAGAAACATCATAAGATATCACTAATACACGGAATGTAAACTTGGCTACACAGGAACTGAATTACAAAACAGAATAGGGTCTCAAATGTAGAAAACCAACTTATGCTTGCTTAAGGGGAAAGGTGAGTTGGGGTGCTGCATAAAACCAGAGATTGAAATTACCACAGATACCTTTCCATAAGCCAAATATGTAATAGACAAGAGCTACTGCTTGCTCAACGAAGTGGACTCAACATCCCATATTAAACACCTAAGAATATACCTGACTAGTAAGAATCTTAAAACCTATGGATTTATAAGTCTCCGAAAGAGAATCAAGCGTGTGTACAGCGGCATAAACGCAGCAGTGATAGGATTGGTGAGGTTCGGTGAGCAAATGCAGACCCTTTGAAGTCATATTGCATGGTACCCATTCCATGGGTCTCAACTCTCCAGGTTTAAGGGATTCTTCCTTCAGCTAAAACATGCATGTGGAACCCAGAGGATGATCCACCGTGTGATCGGGAAACGTATTGAAATGTGTCTCAGTTTTCGTCCCCTGGTACTCGGGTGCAACATTCCAGATGCTTTACTAACACTCTCCCCACTTGGAGAGTCAGTGCCTTTAACCTCCTGTTTGGACCAGTTTGCAATTTCTGCGGAAAATGAACAGGAATAGGGAGAACCAATGAGAGACTAGCTGGAGGAGTCTGGACGGGCAAATTTAATGCTCATTTCCCAAGAGGAAGAGGAATTAACCAAAGGCTCAGCGAGCCATGCCGGAACCACACTAGGGCCTGAAGCAATCCTGCGGTGTTGCGGCCAGCTCACAAGAAAGCCAGTTGAAGAAAGGAGCTCAGGGGCCCAGTAATTCACACACCTGCAGAGTTATAAATGACAGCTATCATCCAATAATATATTGAAGTAAGGCTGCCAAGAGGACTTGAAAGCGGGGCAGAATTGCAGGAAACCGATTTCAGGAGGTAGACTGGAATTGCATGTAAAGCATAGGAAAAGAGGCAGAACGTCCACAATGATGCACTTGGCCAAAAAGGGCGTATGCGTTTTTTCCTGAATATACTCAGGAAAAAACTCATATGCACTTTTTGGACAACCAAGCAAGCTTGCAAAGGAAATCTGAACTACAATGAAGTCTCACTGCCCCCCGGTCAAAAGGGCCATCTGAAAAAAGTGTAAAATCCAGAAAAGCAGGACAGGCCATGGAGAACTGGGAGCCTAGTTAGACTGATGGGCGGGATATAAATTGCCAACAGCCACTCTGGAGAAGTGTATGGTGTTTCCTGAAACATCTAAAAAACAAAGCAACAGAGCCTAGGGCACTTCCACTTATGGTCCTATAGATTAGGGAAATTAAAATCAAAAAGACACAGCCACCCCAAAGTTTGGGACGGTTCTGTTTACAAGAACCTCGTTTACGGTACAAGTTCAATATCGCAGAAAGCGAAAAATGGATAAAGAAGTTGTGGTACTTACGTACAATGCAATATCACTCAGCAATGAAATCTATGTCATCAGTCCAGTAGCAGCATAATGAGTGGATTCAGGTACGATGATTCTAAGTGAAATAAGTCACACAGAAAAAGAAACATCATAAATTATCACTAATACACGGAATGTAAACTTGGCTACACAGGAACTGAATTACAAAACAGAATAGGGTCTCAAATGTAGAAAACCAACTTATGCTTGCTTAAGGGGAAAGGTGAGTTGGGATGCTGCATAAAACCAGAGATTGAAATTAACACAGATACCTTTCCATAAGCCAAATATGTAATAGACAAGAGCTACTCCTTGCTCAACGAAGTGGACTCAACACCCCATATTAAACGCCTAAGAATATACCTGACTAGTAAGAATCTTAAAACCTATGGATTTATATGTCTCGAAAAGAGAATCCAGCGTGTGTACAGTGACATAAAAGCAGCAGTGATAGGATTGGTGAGGTTCGGTGAGCAAATGCAGACCCTTTGAAGTCATATTGCATGGTACCCATTCCATGGTTCTCAACTCTCCAGGTTTAAGGGATTCTTCCTTCAGTTAAAACATGCATGTGGAACCCAGAGTATGATCCACCGTGTGATTGGGAAACGTGTTCAAATGTGTCTCAGTTTTCGTCCCCTGGTACTTGGGTGCAACATTCCAGACGCTTTACTAACACTCTCCCCACTTGGAGAGTCAGTGCCTTTAACCTCTTGTTTGGCCCAGTTTGCAATTTCTGCGGAAAATGAACAGGAATAGGGAGAACCAATGAGAGACTAGCTGGAGGTGTCTGGACGGGCAAATTTAACTCTCATTTCCCACCAAGAAGAGGAATTAACCAAAGGCTCAGCGTGCCATGCCGGAACCACACTAGGGCCTGAAGCAATCCTGCGGTGTTGCGGCCAGCTCACAAGAAAACGAGTTGAAGAAAGGAGCTCAGGGGCACTGTAATTCACAAACCTGCAGAGTTATAAATGACAGCTATCGTCAAAAAATATATTGAAGTAAGGCAGCCAAGAGGACTTGAAAGTTGGGCAGAATTGCAGGAAACCGATTTCAGGAGGTAGACAGGAATTTCATGTAAAGCATAGGAAAAGAGGCAGAACGTCCACAATGATGCACTTGGCCAAAAAGGGCGTATGCGTTTTTTCCTGAATATATTCAGGAAAAAACGCATACGCCCTTTTTGGCCAACCAAGCAAGCTTGCAAAGGAAATCTGCACTACAATGAAGTCTCACTGACCCCCGGTCAAAAGGGCCATCTGAAAAAAGTGTAAAATCCAGAAAGGCAGGACAGGCCATGGAGAACTGGGAACCTTGTTATGCTGATGGGCGGGATGTAAATTGCCAACAGCCACTCTGGAGAAGTGTATGGTGTTTCCTGAAACATCTAAAAAACAAAGCAACAGAGCCTAGGGCACTTCCACTTATGGTCCTATAGCTTAGGGAAATTGAAATCAAAAAGACACAGCCACCCCAAAGTTTGGGTCGTCTCTGTTTACAAGAACCTTGTTTACGGTACAAGTTCAATATCACAGAAAGCGAAAAATGGATAAAGAAGTTGTGGTACTTACGTACACTGCAATATCACTCAGCAATGAAATCTATGTCATCAGGCCAGTAGCAGCATAATGAGTGGATTCAGGTACGATAATTCTAAGTGAAATAAGTCACACAGAAAAAGAAACATCATAAGGTATCACTAATACATGGAATGTAAACTTGGCTACACAGGAACTGAATTACAAAACAGAACAGGGTCTCAAATGTAGAAAACCAACTTATGCTTGCTTAAGGGGAAAGGTGAGTTGGGGTGGTGCATAAAACCAGAGATAGAAATTAGCACAGATACCGTTCCATAAGCCAAATATGTAATAAACAAGAGCTACTCCTTGCTCAACGAAGTAGACCCAACACCCGATATTAAACGCCTAAGAATATACCTGACTAGTAAGAATCTTAAAACCTATGGATTTATATGTCTCCGAAAGAGAAACCAGCGTGTGTACAGCGGCATAAACTCAGCAGTGATAGGATTGGTGAGGTTCGGTGAGCAAACGCAGACCCTTTGAAGTCATATTTCATGGTACCCATTCCATGGGTCTCAACTCTCCAGGTGTAAGGGATTCTTCCTTCAGCTAAAACATGCATGTGGAACCCAGAGGATGATCCACCATGTGATCGGGAAACGTGTTCAAATGTGTCTCAGTTTTTGTCCCCTGGTACTCGGGTGCAACATTCCAGACGCTTTACTAACACTCTCCCCACTTGGAGAGTCAGTGCCTTTAACCTCCTGTTTGGCCAAGTTTGCAATTTCTGTGGAAAATTAACAGGAATAGGGAGAACCAATGAGAGACTAGCTGGAGGTGTCTGGACAGGTAAATTTAACTCTCATTTCCCGCCAAGAATAGGAATTAACCAAAGGCTCAGCGAGCCATGCCGGAACCACACTAGGGCCTGAAGCAATCCTGCGGTGTTGCGGCCAGCTCACAAGAAAGCGAGTTGAAGAAAGGAGCTCAGGGGCCCTGTAATTCACACACCTGCAGAGTTCTAAATGACAGCTATCGTCCAAAAATATATTGAAGTAAGGCTGCCAAGAGGACTTGAAAGCGGGGCAGAATTGCAGGAAACCGATTTCAGGAGGTAGACTGGAATTGCATGTAAAGCATAGGAAAAGAGGCAGAACGTCCACAATGATGCACTTGGCCAAAAAGGGCGTATGCGTTTTTTCCTGAATATATTCAGGAAAAAACGCATACGCCCTTTTTGGCCAACCAAGCAAGCTTGCAAAGGAAATCTGCACTACAATGAAGTCTCACTGCCCCCCGGTCAAAAGGGCCATCTGAAAAAAGTGTAAAATCCAGAAAGGCAGGACAGGCCATGGAGAACTGGGAGCCTTGTTATGCTGATGGGCATGATGTAAATTGCCAACAGCCACTCTGGAGAAGTGTATGGTGTTTCCTGAAACATCTAAAAAACAAAGCAACAGAGCCTAGGGCACTTCCACTTATGGTCCTATAGATTAGGGAAATTAAAATCAAAAAGACACAGCCACCAGTAAGTTTGGAACGGCTCTGTTTACAAGAACCTCGTTTACGGTACAAGTTCAATATGGCAGAAAGCGAAAAATGGATAAAGAAGTTGTGGTACTTACGTACAATGCAATATCACTCAGCAATGAAATCTATGTCATCAGGCCAGTAGCAGCATAATGAGTGGATTCAGGTACGATGATTCTAAGTGAAATAAGTCACACAGAAAAAGAAACATCATAAGATATCACTAATACACGGAATGTAAACTTGGCTACACAGGAACTGAATTACAAAACAGAATAGGGTCTCAAATGTAGAAAACCAACTTCTGCTTGCTTAAGGGGAAAGGTGAGTTGGGGTGCTGCATAAAACCAGAGGTTGAAATTACCACAGATACCTTTCCATAAGCCAAATATGTAATAGACAAGAGCTACTGCTTGCTCAACGAAGTGGACTCAACACCCCATATTATACGCCTAAGAATATACCTGACTAGTAAGAATCTTAAAACCTATGGATTTATATGTGTTCGAAAGAGAATCAAGCGTGTGTACAGCGGCATAAACGCAGCAGTGATAGGATTGGTGAGGTTCGGTGAGCAAATGCAGACCCTTTGAATTCATATTGCATGGTACCCATTCCATGGTTCTCAACTCTCCAGGTTTAAGGGATTCTTCCTTCAGCTAAAACATGCATGTGGAACCCAGAGGATAATCCACCGTGTGATCGGGAAACGTGTTCAAATGTGTCTCAGTTTTCGTCCCCTGGTACTCGGGTGCAACATTCCAGACGCTTTACTAACACTCTCCCCACTTGGAGAGTCAGTGCCTTTAACCTCCTGTTTGGCCCAGTTTGCAATTTCTGCGGAAAATGAACAGGAATAGGGAGAACTAATGAGAGACTAGCTGGAGGTGTCTGGACGGGCAAATTTAACTCTCATTTCCCACCAAGAAGAGGAATTAACCAAAGGCTCAGCGAGCCATGCCGGAACCACACTAGGGCCTGAAGCAATCCTGCGGTGTTGCGGCCAGCTCACAAGAAAGCGAGTTGAAGAAAGGAGCTCAGGGGCCCTGTAATTCACAAACCTGCAGAGTTATAAATGACAGCTATCGTCCAAAAATATATTGAAGTAAGGCTGCCAAGAGGACTTGAAAGCGGGGCAGAATTGCAGGAAACCGATTTCAGGAGGTAGACTGGAATTCCATGTAAAGCATAGGAAAAGAGTCAGAACGTCCACAATGATGCACTTGGCCAAAAAGGGCGTATACGTTTTTTCCTGAATATATTCAGGAAAAGACACATACGCACTTTTTGGCCAACCAAGCAAGCTTGCAGAGGAAATCTGCACTACAATGAAGTCTCACTGCCCCCCGGTCAAAAGGGCCATCTGAAAAAAGTGTAAAATCCAGAAAGGCAGGACAGGCCATGGAGAACTGGGAGCCTAGTTAGGCTGATGGGTGGGATGTAAATTGCCAACAGCCACTCTGCAGAAGTGTATGGTGTTTCCTGAAACATCTAAAAAACAAAGCAACAGAGCCTAGGGTACTTCCACTTATGGTCCTATAGCTTAGGGAAATTAAAATCAAACAGACACAGCCACCACAAAATTTGGGACGGCTCTGTTTACAAGAACCTCATTTACGGTACAAGTTCAATATCAGAGAAAGCGAAAAATGGATAAGGATGTTGTGGTACTAACGTACAATGCAATATCACTCAGCAATGAAATCTATGTCATCAGGCCCATAGCAGGATAATGAGTGGATTCAGGTACGATGATTCTAAGTGAAATAAGTCACACAGAAAAAGAAACATCATAAGATATCACTAATACACGGAATGTAAGCTTGGCTACACAGGAACTGAATTAGAAAACAGAACACGGTCTCAAATGCAGAAAACCAACTAATGCTTGCTTAAGGGGAAAGGTGAGTTGGGGTGCTGCATAAAACCAGAGATTGAAATTAACACAGATACCTTTCCATAAGACAAATATGTAATAGACAAGAGCTACTGCTTGCTCAACGAAGTGGACTCAACACCCCATATTAAACGCCTAAGAATATACCTGACTAGTAAGAATCTTAAAACCTATGGATTTATATGTCTCCGAAAGAGAATCAAGCATGTGTACAGCGGCATAAACGCAGCAGTGATAGGATTGGTGAGGTTCGGTGAGCAAATGCAGACCCTTTGAAGTCATATTGCATGGTACCCATTCCATGGGTCTCAACTCTCCAGGTTTAAGGGATTCTTCCTTCAGCTAAAACATGCATGTGGAACCCAGAGGATGATCCACCGTGTGATCGGGAAACATGTTCAAATGTGTCTCAGTTTTCGTCCCCTGGCACTCGGGTGCAACATTCCAGACGCTTTACTAACACTCTCCCCACTTGGAGAGTCAGTGCCTTAAACCTCCTGTTTGGCCCAGTTTGCAATTTCTGCGGAAAATGAACAGGAATAGGGAGAACCAACGAGAGACTAGCTGGAGGTGTCTGGATGGGTAAATTTAACTCTCATTTCCCACCAAGAAGAGGAATTAACCAAAGGCTCAGCGAGCCATGCCGGAACCACACTAGGGCCTGAAGCAATCCTGCGGTGTTGCGGCCAGCTCACAAGAAAGCGAGTTGAAGAAAGGAGCTCAGGGGCCCTGTAATTCACAAACCTGCAGAGTTATAAATGACAGCTATCGTCCAAAAATATATTGAAGTAAGGCTGCCAAGAGGACTTGAAAGCGGGGCAGAATTGCAGGAAACCGATTTCAGGAGGTAGACTGGAATTGCATGTAAAGCATAGGAAAAGAGGCAGAACGTCCACAATGATGCACTTGGCCAAAAAGGGCGTATGCGTTTTTTCCTGAATATATTCAGGAAAAAACGCATACGCCCTTTTTGGGCAACCAAGCAAGCTTGCAAAGGAAATCTGCACTACAATGAAGTCTCACTGCCCCCCGGTCAAAAGGGCCATCTGAAAAAAGTGTAAAATCCAGAAAGGCAGGACAGCCCATGGAGAACTGGGAGCCTTGTTATGCTGATGGGCGGGATGTAAATTGCCAACAGCCACTCTGGAGAAGTGTATGGTGTTTCCTGAAACATCTAAAAAACAAAGCAACAGAGCCTAGGGCACTTCCACTTATGGTCCTATAGATTAGGGAAATTAAAATCAAAAAGACACAGCCACCCCAAAGTTTGGGACGGCTCTGTTTACAAGAACCTCGTTTACGGTACAAGTTCAATATCGCAGAAAGTGAAAAATGGATAAAGAAGTTGTGGTACTTACGTACAATGCAATATCACTCAGCAATGAAATCTATGTCATCAGGCCAGTAGCAGCATAATGAGTGGATTCAGGTACGATGATTCTAAGTGAAATAAGTCACACAGAAAAAGAAACATCATAAGATATCACTAATACACGGAATGTAAACTTGGCTACACAGGAACTGAATTACAAAACAGAATAGGGTCTCAAATGTAGAAAACCAACTTATGCTTGCTTAAGGGGAAAGGTGAGTTGGGGTGCTGCATAAAACCAGAGATTGAAATTAGCACAGATACCTTTCCATAAGCCAAATATGTAATAGACAAGAGCTACTGCTTGCTCAACGAAGTGGACTCAACATCCCATATTAAACACCTAAGAATATACCTGACTAGTAAGAATCTTAAAACCTATGGATTTATAAGTCTCCGAAAGAGAATCAAGCGTGTGTACAGCGGCATAAACGCAGCAGTGATAGGATTGGTGAGGTTCGGTGAGCAAATGCAGACCCTTTGAAGTCATATTGCATGGTACCCATTCCATGGTTCTCAACTCTCCAGGTTTAAGGGATTCTTCCTTCAGCTAAAACATGCATGTGGAACCCAGAGGATGATCCACCATGTGATCGGGAAACGTGTTCAAATGTGTCTCAGTTTTCGTCCCATGGTACTCGGGTGCAACATTCCAGACGCTTTACTAACACTCTCCCCACTTGGAGAGTCAACGCCTTTAACCTCCTGTTTGGCCCAGTTTGCAATTTCTGCGGAAAATGAACAGGAATAGGGAGAACCAATGAGAGACTAGCTGGAGGTGTCTGGACGGGCAAATTTAACTCTCATTACCCACCAAGAAGAGGAATTAACCAAAGGCTCAGCGAGCCATGATGGAACCACACTAGGG